>NW_022096961.1:0-53154 GCF_006542625.1 Nomascus leucogenys
GGAAAGGAATAGAATGGAGTGGAGGGGAGTGGAATGGGAAGGAATGGGGTGGAGTGGAGTGGAGAAGAGTTTATTTGAGTGGAAAGGAATGGATCGGAATGGAATGGAAAGAAACCTGTGTATCAGAGAGGAGTGGAGTGGAATGCAATGGAAAGGAAGGGAAGGAAATGGAATGAAATGCAATGGAACGGAATGGAATGGAAGGAAATGGAGTGAAGTGGAGTGAAGTACAGTGGAATGGAGTAGAAAAGAATGGAGTAGAGTGTAGTGGAGTGGAATGGAATGTATTGGAATGGAATCGAATGTAGTAGAGAGGACGGTATTCAGAAGAAATGGAATGGAGTGGAGAGGCGTGGAATGGGAAGGAATGGAAAGGAGTGGAGTGGAGTGGAGTATAGTGAAGTATAGTGGATTCGAGTGGAATGGAATGGAATGGAATGAAATGGAATTGTGTGGATTGGAGTGGAGTGGAGTGGAGTGGAAGGTAATGTCTTGGAAGGGAATGTAATGCAATTGAATGCAATCCAAAGCATTGAATGGAATTGAATAGAATGGAATGGAGTGGAGAGGAGTGCAACGTAGTAGAAGAGAGTAGAAAAGAAAGGAGTGGAGTGCAGTGGAATGGAATGGAAAGTTATGGAATGGAATGGAGTGAAGTAAAGTGGAGTGTAACTGGATGGAATGGAATGTAGTGGAGTGGACAGGAGTAGAGTGGATTAGAGTGGATTCGAGTTGATTGGAATGGAATGGAAAGGAGTGGATTGGAGCAGAGTGGAGTGGAGTGAAATACACTGGGATTTAAAGGAATGGAATGGAATGGAATGCAATGGAACAGAATGGAATGGAATGGAGTGGAACGGAATGCAGCGTAGTGGCATGGAGTAGAAAGGAATGGAGTAGACTGGAGAGGGATGGTGTGGAATGGAATGGAATGGAATGGAATGGAATGGAATGGAATGGAAAGAAATGGAATGGAAATGAGTGGAATGTAGTGGAGTGGAAAGGGTAGGAATGGAATGCAGTGGAGTGAATTGGAGAGCAGTAGAATGGAGTAGAGTGGATTCGATTTGAATGGAATGGAATGCATTGGAGTGGAAAGTAAAGGAATGGAACGGAATAGAATGCAGTGGATTGGAGTTGAGTGGAGTGGAATGGAATGGAATGGAATGGAAGGGAAGGGAAGGGAATGGAATGGAATGCAATGTAAAGGAATGGAATGGAATGGATCAGAATGGAATGGAATGGAGTGCAGTGCAGTGCAGTGCAATAGAGTAGAAAGGAATGGAGATGAGTGGAGACGAATGAAAGGCATGGAATGGAGTGGAAGGGAAAGGAATGGAATGGAATTGAATGGAATGGAGTGGAGTGGAATGGGAATGAATGGAATTGAGTGGAGTGGAGTTGAGTGGATTTGAGGGGAATGGAATGGAACAGAATGGAATGGAAAGGAATGGAATGCAATGAATTCTGTGGATTGGAGTGGAGCACAGTGCAGTGCAATGGAATGGAATGGAATGGAAGGGAAATGCATGGAATTGAAAGGAATGGAATGGAAAGGAATGCAATGTAAAGGAATGGAATGGAATGGATTGGAATGGAATGGAATGGAATGGAATGGAATGGAATGGAATGCAACGGAATGGAATGCAATGGATTGGAATGGAATGGAATGCAATGGAATGGAATGGAATGGAGTGGAGTGCAGTGTAGTGAAATGGAGTAGAAAGGAATGGAGATGAGTGGAGACGAATGGAGAGGCATGGAATGGAGTAGAATGGAGTGGAAGGTAAAGGAATGGAATGGAACTGAATGGAATGGAGTGGAGTGGAATGGAGTGGAGAGGAATGGCAAGGAATAGAGAGATGTGGAGTGGAGTAGAGTTGATTTGAGTGGAATGGAATGGAACGGAATGGAATGGAAAGAAAGCTGTGGATCGGAGAGGAATGGAGTGGAGTGGAATGCAATGGAAAAGAATGGAAGGAAATGGAATGCAATGCAATGGAATGGAATGGAATGGACTGGAGTGGAGTGAAGTATAGTGGAATGGAACTGAGTGGAGTGGAGTAGAGTGGATTCTAGTGGAATGGAATGGAATGAATTCTGTGCATTCGAGTGGAGTACAGTGGAGTGCAATGGAAAGGAATGGAATACAGTGAAACGGAATGGAAAGGAATGGAAAGGAATGGAATGGAATGGAATGGAATGGAATGGAATGGAACAGAACGGAATGGAATGGAATGGAACAGAATGGAATGGCATGGTGTGGAGTGAAGTGCAGTGAAGTGGAATGGAGGAGAAAGTAATGTAGTGGAGTGGAGTGGAATGGACTGGCACGGAATGGAGTGGAGTCGAGTAGAATGAGAAGAAATAGAATGGAGTGGACATGATTCGAGTGGAATGTAGTGGATTAGAGTGGATTCGAGTGGAATGGAATGGAATAGTTGGCAGTGGAATAGAAAGGAATGGAATGGAATGGAATGCAGTAGATTGGAATGGAGTGGAGTGGAATGGAATGGAGTTGAAGGGAATGCAATGGAATGGATTGCCATAGAACACATGGAATGGATTGGAATGGAATGGAGTGGAATGTAGTGCAGTGTAGTGGAATGGAGCAGAAAGGAATGGAGTGGAATGGACTGGAGTAGGGTGGAGTGGAGTGGAGTGGAATGGAATGGAATGGAAAGAAACGGAAGGAATGGATGGAATGGGAAGGAATGGAGTGGAGTGCAGTGGAGAATAGTTGATTTGGGTGGAATGGAATGGAATGGAATGGAATGGAATGGAATGGAACGGAACGGAATGGAACGGAACGGAACGGAATGGAATGGAATGGCGTGGAGTGAAATGCAGTGTACCGGAAGGGAGGAGAAAGTACTGGAGTGGAGAGAAGTGGAATGGAATGGCATGGAATGGAGTGGAGTCGAGTGGAATGGGAAGAAATGGAATGAAGTGGACATGATTGGAGTGGAATGTAGTGGATTAGTGTGGATTCGAGTTGAATGGAATGGAATGGATTAGAGTGGAATAGAAAGGAATGGAATGGAATGCAGTGGATTGGAATGAAGTGGAGTGGAATGGAATGGAATGGCATTGAAGGGAATGGAATGTAATGGATTGCAATGGAACGGCATGGAATGGATTGGAAAGGAATGGAGTGGAATGTAGTGCAGTGCAGTGGAATGGAGCAGAAAGGAATGGAGTGGAATGTACGGGAGTGTGGTGGAGTGGAATTGAGTGGAATGGAATGGAATGGAAAGGAATAGAATGGAGTGGAGTGGAGTGGAATGGGAAGGAATGGGGTGGAGTGGAGTGGAGAAGAGTTTATTTGAGTGGAAAGGAATGGATCGGAATGGAATGGAAAGAAACCTGTGTATCAGAGAGGAGTGGAGTGGAATGCAATGGAAAGGAAGGGAAGGAAATGGAATGAAATGCAATGGAACGGAATGGAATGGAAGGAAATGGAGTGAAGTGGAGTGAAGTACAGTGGAATGGAGTAGAAAAGAATGGAGTAGAGTGTAGTGGAGTGGAATGGAATGTATTGGAATGGAATCGAATGTAGTAGAGAGGACGGTATTCAGAAGAAATGGAATGGAGTGGAGAGGCGTGGAATGGGAAGGAATGGAAAGGAGTGGAGTGGAGTGGAGTATAGTGAAGTATAGTGGATTCGAGTGGAATGGAATGGAATGGAATGAAATGGAATGCTGTGGATTGGAGTGGAGTGGAGTGGAGTGGAAGGTAATGTCTTGGAAGGGAATGTAATGCAATTGAATGCAATCCAAAGCATTGAATGGAATTGAATAGAATGGAATGGAGTGGAGAGGAGTGCAACGTAGTAGAAGAGAGTAGAAAAGAAAGGAGTGGAGTGCAGTGGAATGGAATGGAAAGTTATGGAATGGAATGGAGTGAAGTAAAGTGGAGTGTAACTGGATGGAATGGAATGTAGTGGAGTGGACAGGAGTAGAGTGGATTAGAGTGGATTCGAGTTGATTGGAATGGAATGGAAAGGAGTGGATTGGAGCAGAGTGGAGTGGAGTGAAATACACTGGGATTTAAAGGAATGGAATGGAATGGAATGCAATGGAACAGAATGGAATGGAATGGAGTGGAACGGAATGCAGCGTAGTGGCATGGAGTAGAAAGGAATGGAGTAGACTGGAGAGGGATGGTGTGGAATGGAATGGAATGGAATGGAATGGAATGGAATGGAATGGAAAGAAATGGAATGGAAATGAGTGGAATGTAGTGGAGTGGAAAGGGTAGGAATGGAATGCAGTGGAGTGAATTGGAGAGCAGTAGAATGGAGTAGAGTGGATTCGATTTGAATGGAATGGAATGCATTGGAGTGGAAAGTAAAGGAATGGAACGGAATAGAATGCAGTGGATTGGAGTTGAGTGGAGTGGAATGGAATGGAATGGAATGGAAGGGAAGGGAAGGGAATGGAATGGAATGCAATGTAAAGGAATGGAATGGAATGGAATGGAAGGATGGAATGGAATGGAATGAAGATGGAATGGAATGGATGGAGTGCAGTGAGTGCAATAGAGTAGAAAGGAATGGAGATGAGTGGAGACGAATGAAAGGCATGGAATGGAGTGGAAGGGAAAGGAATGGAATGGAATTGAATGGAATGGAGTGGAGTGGAATGGGAATGAATGGAATTGAGTGGAGTGGAGTTGAGTGGATTTGAGGGGAATGGAATGGAACAGAATGGAATGGAAAGGAATGGAATGCAATGAATTCTGTGGATTGGAGTGGAGCACAGTGCAGTGCAATGGAATGGAATGGAATGGAATGGAAGGGAAATGGAATGGAATTGAAAGGAATGGAATGGAATGGAAAGGAATGCAATGTAAAGGAATGGAATGGAATGGATTTGGAATGGAATGGGATAGTGGAATGGAATGGAATGGAATGCAAGTGGAATGAGGAATGGAAAGGAATGGAATGGAAATGGAAGGAATGGAATGGAATGGAATGGAATGGAATGGAATGGAACAGAACGGAATGGAATGGAATGGAACAGAATGGAATGGCATGGTGTGGAGTGAAGTGCAGTGAAGTGGAATGGAGGAGAAAGTAATGTAGTGGAGTGGAGTGGAATGGACTGGCACGGAATGGAGTGGAGTCGAGTAGAATGAGAAGAAATAGAATGGAGTGGACATGATTCGAGTGGAATGTAGTGGATTAGAGTGGATTCGAGTGGAATGGAATGGAATAGTTTGCAGTGGAATAGAAAGGAATGGAATGGAATGGAATGCAGTAGATTGGAATGGAGTGGAGTGGAATGGAATGGAGTTGAAGGGAATGCAATGGAATGGATTGCCATAGAACACATGGAATGGATTGGAATGGAATGGAGTGGAATGTAGTGCAGTGTAGTGGAATGGAGCAGAAAGGAATGGAGTGGAATGGACTGGAGTAGGGTGGAGTGGAGTGGAATGGAATGGAATGGAATGGAAAGAAACGGAAGGAATGGATGGAATGGGAAGGAATGGAGTGGAGTGCAGTGGAGAATAGTTGATTTGGGTGGAATGGAATGGAATGGAATGGAATGGAATGAAAGCTGTAGATCAGAGTGGAGTGGAGTGGAATGGAATGGAAGGGAAGGAAATGGAATGAAATGCAATGGAATGGAATGGAATGGAATGGAATGGAATGGAACGGAAGGGAACAGAACAGAACGGAACGGAACGGAACGGAACGGAACGGAATGGAACGGAACGGAATGGAATGGAATGGAATTGAATGGAATGCAGTGGAGTGGAATGCAGTGTAGTGGAATGGAGTAGAAAGGAATGGAATAGACTGTAGAGGGGTGGAATGGAATGGATTGGAATGGAATCGAATGGAGTGGAGTGGAGTGTAATCAGAAGGAATGGAATGGGGTGGAGTGGAGTGCCAAGGAGTGTAATAAAGTGGAAAGTAATGGAAAGGAATGGAATGCCATGTATTGGAGTTGGGTGGAATGTAATGGAACAGAATAGATTGGAATGCAATGTAATTGAATGGAGTGGAGAGGAATGCAGTGTAGTTCAAATGGAGTAGAACGAAATGGAGTGGAGTGGAATGGAGTGGAGTGAACTGGCATGGAATAGAACGGAATAGAATGGAGTGTATTGGAGTGAAGTGGAATGGGAAGAAGTGGAATGGAGTGTAGTGTAGTGGAATAGGAAGGAATGGAGTGGAGTAGAGTGGTTTTGAATTGAATTGAATGGAATTGATTAGAATGGCGTGGAATTTATTTAATGCAGTGGATTGGCGTTGTTTGGAATGGAGTGGAACTGAATGGAAAGGAAGGGAATGGAATGAATGGAATACAATGGAACGGAATGGAATTTATTGTAGTCGAGTGGAGTGCAGTGTAGTGGAATGGAGTAGAAATAAATGGATTAGAGTGCAGTGTAATGGAGTCAACTGGATTGGAATGGATGGAATTTAATGGAGTGGAGTAGGGTGGAGTGGAATTTGAAAGAATGGAATGGAGTGGCATGGATTGGAGGTGGAGTGGCATGGAGTAGAACTGGATTAGAGAGGAATGGAATGGGATGAAATGGAATGGAATTGAACGGAATGGATTGCAGTGGAGTGAAGTGGTATGGGATGAAATTGAATGGAAGGAAATGCAATTCAATGCAATGCAATGCAACAGAATGGAATGGAATGGAATGGAATGGAATGGAGTGGAGAGGAGTGGAATGGGAAGTAATGGAAAGGAGTGGAGTGGAGTATAGTGAAGTAGAGTGGATTAGAGTGGAATGGAATGGAAAGGAAAGGAATGGAATGGAATGGAATGGAATGGAATGGAATGGAATGGAATGGAATCAAATGGAATGCGGTGGAGTGGAGTGGAGTGGAGTGGAGTGGACTGGAGTGGAATGTAATGTCTTGGAAGGGAATGTAATGGAATTGAATGCAATCCAAAGGCATGGAATGGAATGGTATGGAATAGAATGGAATGGAATGGAGTGGAGAGGAGTGCAATGTAGTAGAATGTAGTAGAAAAGAATGGAGTGGAGTGCAGTGGAATGGAATGCAAAGATATGGAATGGAATGGAGTGAAGTACATTGGAGTGTAATGGGATGGAATGGAAAGCAGTGGAGTGGACAGGAGTGGAGTGGATTACAGTGGATTTGAGTGGAACAGAACGGAATGAAAATGAGTGGATTGGAGCGGAGTGGAGTGGAGTGGAATGCAATGGGATTTAAAAGAATGGAATGGGATAGAATGCAATGGAACAGAATGGAATGGAATGGAGTGGAATGGAGTGCAGTGTAGTGACACGGAACAGAAAGGAATGGAGTAGAGGGGAGTGGGTTGGTATTGAATGAAATGGAATGGAATGGAATGGAAAGGAATGGAAGATGGATGGAATGGAGTGGAGTGTAGTGGAGTGAAATGGGAAGGAATGGAATGCAGTGGAGAGAACTGGAGAGCAGTGGAGTGGAGTAGTGTGGATTTGATTCGAATGGAATGGAATGGATTGGAGTGGAAAGGAAGGGAATGGAACAGAATGGAATGCAGTGGATTGGAGTTGAGTGGAATGGAATGCAATGGAATGGAATGGAATGGAGTGGAATGGAATGGAATGGAATGAAGGGTTTGGAATGCAGTGGAGAGGAATGGAATGAATTTGAAGGGAAAGGAATGGAATGGAAAGCAATGGAACAGAATAGAAGAGAACGGAAGGGGATTGAATTGAATGGAATGGAGTGGAGTGGAGTAAAGTGGATTTGAGTGGAATGGAATTGAAAGGAATGCAGTGGTTTGGAGCGGAGTGCAATGAATTATCTGGAAGGGAATGGAATGGAATGGAATGGAACAGATTGTAATAGAATGGAATGGAATGGAGTGGATTGCAGTGTAGTGAAATGGAGTAGAAAGGAATGGTGCAGAGTGCAGGGGAGTAAAGTGGAGAGGAATGGAGTGGAACGTAGGGTAGTGGAATGGATTGGTGTAACGTAGAGTGGAGTGGAGTGGAATGGAGTTGAATGGAATGGAGTGGACTGGAATGGAGTGGAGTGGAGGGCAATGGAGTGGAATGGAGTGGAGTGGAATTAAATAGAATGGAATGGAAGGGAGAGGAATGGAATTGTAAAAGGAAATGTGAGCTGTGATTCTACCACTGCAATATAGAGAGGGTGACAGAGTGGGATCATTTCGAAAGGAAGGAAGGAAATGGAATGGAAAGGAATGGAGAGGAATGGAATGGAATACAATGGAATTCAGTGGACGACTAGAGTGGTGTGGAGGGTTGTGGAATGGAATGGAATGGAATGCAAGGGAATGGAATGGAATGAATTGAAATTGGAATGGAATGGAATGCAATGGAATGGAATTTCATACAATGGAGTGGAGAGGAATGCAGCATAGTGGAATGGAGTAGAAAGGAATGGAGTGGAGTGGACTGGAGTGGAATGGAATGGAATGGATTGTACTGGAGTGGAGTCGAATGGGAAGGAATGGAATGGAATGAAGTGGAGTGGAGTAGAGTGGATTCGAGTGGAAAGGAATGGAATGGGATGGAATGGAATGAAGAGGATTGGAGTGGAGTGGAGTCCAGTGGAATGGACAGGAATAGAAGGGAATGGAATGGAATGGAAAGCTATTGAATGGAAATGAATGGAATGGAGTGGAATGGAATGCAGTGTATTGGAATGGAATAGGAAGGAATGTAGCATAATGAAGTGGTGTGCAATGCAGTGGAATAGAATAGAGTGGAGTGGATTGTAGTGGAGTGGATTGGAATAGCATGGGCTCGAGTGCTGTGGAATGGAATGGAATGGAATGGAAAGCAGCAGATTGGAGTGGAGGAGAGTGGAGTGGAACTGAATGTCATGGAAGGGAATGGAATGGAAAGCAATGCAATGGAACGGAATAGAATGGAATGGAATAGAATGTAGTGGAATGGGAAGCAATGGAATCGAGCGGAGTGGAGTGCAGTGGAGTAGAGTTGATTTGAGAGGAATGGAATGGAATGGAATTTAAGGCAATGGATTGGACTGGTGTGGAATGGAATGGAATCGAAGGGAATGAATGGAATGAAATGCAATGGAAAGGAATGGAAGGGAATGGAATGGAATGCAATGGATGGGAGAAAAGTGGATTTGAGTGGAATTGAATAGAATGAAATGGAATGGAAGGCAGTTGTTTGACGGGAGTGGAGTGGAATGGAATTGAAAGGAAGGGAATGGAATGGAATAGAGTGGAGTGCAGTGTAGTGGAATAGAGTATAAAGGAATGGAGTGGAGTGCACTGGAGTGGAGTGGAGTGGAATGGAATGGAATGGAGTGGAATGGAGTGGTGTGCAGTGGAGTGGAGTGGGATGGAGTGTAATGGAATGGAGTGTAGCGCAATGAAGTGGTGTGGAGTGGAATGGAGTGGAATAGAGAGGAGTGGAGTGGAGTGGAATTAAATGGAATGGAATGCAAGGGAACGGAATGGAATGGTAAACGAAATGTGAACTGAGATTCTGCCCCCACAATATAGCCAAGGTGACAGAGTGAGAAAATTTTGATTGAAAGGAATGGAATGGAAGGGAATGGAATAGAATGAAATGGAATGGAATGGAATGAAACGCAATGGAATGGAATTTTACGGAATGAAATCGAATGGAATGGAATAGAAAGAAATTCACTGAACTAGAGTGGAGTGCAGTGTTGTGGAATGGAACGGAATTCAAGGGATTGGAATGGAATGGACTGCAGTGGAATGGAAAGGAATGGAATGGAATACAATGGAGTGGAGAGGAATGCAGGGTAGTAAAATGGAGTAGAAAGGAAAGTAGTGGAGAGGAGTGGAGTTTAATGGAATAGAACGGACAAGAATGGATTGGAGTGGAGTGGAAGGGGAAGGAATTTTATGGAGTGGAATGGAGTGGAGTAGAGTGGATTAGAGTGGAATGCAATGGAATGGAATGGAATGGATTGGAATGGAATAGAGTGGTGAGGAGTGCAGTGTAGTGGAATCGTGTAGAAAGGGACTAAGTAGAGTGGACTGGAGTGGAATGGAATGGATTGGAATGGAATGGAGTGGAGAGGAGTGGAGTGGAATGGGAAGGAATGGAGTGCAGTGGACTGGAGTGATTGGGAAGCAATGGAATGGAGAGGAGGGGAGTGGAGTGGAGTAGAGTGGATTCAAGCAGAAAAGAATGGAATGAAATGGAATGGAAAGGAAGGGGATGCAGTAGATTACAGTGGAGTGGAGTGGAGTGGAGTGGAATGGAATGGAAAGGAATGGAATGGAATGCATTGGAAAGGAATGGAATTGTACGGAATGGAATGGAGTGGAAAGGAATAGAAAGAAATTCAGTGAACTAGAGTGGAGTGTAATGTTGTGGAATGGAATGGAATTGAAGGGATTGGAATGGAATGGACTGCAGTGGAATGGAAAGGAATGGAATGGAATGGAACACAATGGAGTGAAGAGGAACGCAGGGTAGTAAAATGGAGTAGGAAGCAATGTAGTGGAGAGGAGTGGAGTGGAGTGGAGTGGAATGGAATGGAATGGACAAGAATGGATTGGAGTGGAGTGGAAGGGAAGGAATTTAATGGAGTGCAATGGAGTGGAGTAGAGTGGATTCGAGTGGAATGGAATGGAATGGAATGCACTGCAGTGGATTGCAGTCACAGGAGTCAAGTGGAAAGGAAAGGAATAGAAGGGAATGGAATGCAATGGAACAGAATGGAATGAATGGAAAGGAATAGAGTGTAGCGGAGTGCACTCTAGTGGAATGGAGTAGAAAGGAATGGAGTGCAGTGGAATGGGCTGGAATGGAATGGAATGGAATGGAGTAGAATGGAATGGAATGGGAAGGAATGGAATGGAGTGGAGTGGAGTGGAGTAGAGCAGATACGAATGGAATGGAATGGAATGGAATGGAATGGAATGGAATGGAATGGAATAGAATGGAATGGAATGGAATAGAATGGAATGGCCTGGAGTGGAGTGGAGTGTAATGGGAATGAATGGAATGGAGTGAAGTAGAGTGGAGTAGAATGCATTCTAGTGGAATGGAACGGAAAGGAATGAAAGCTGTGGATGGGATTGGGGTATTCCTAAGTGCAATGAAATGGAATGGAAGGGAATGGAAAGCAATGGAATGGAACGGAATGGAATGGGATGGAATGGAATGGAATGGAAGGAATGGAATCAATGGAAGGGAAGGAATAATGGAATGGAAGGAATGGAATGGATGGAATGGAATGGAATGGAATGGAATGGAATGGAATGGAGTCATGAGTAGTGCAGTGTAGTGGAATCGTGTAGAAACTGATTAAGTAGAGAGGAGTGGAGTGGAATGGAGTGAATTGGAATGGAATGGAGTGGAGGGGAGTGGAGTGGAATGGGAAGGAAAGGAATGCAGTGGAATGGAGCCGATTGGGAAGGAATGGAATAGAGTGGAGGGGAGTGGAGTGGAGTAGAGTGGATTCAAGTAGAAAAGAATGGAATGAAATGGAATGGAATGGAATGGGATGCAGTAGATTACAGTGGAGTGGAGTGGAATGGAATGGAATGGATTGAAATGGAATGGAATGGAATGAAATCAAATGGAGTGGAACAGAATGGAATGGAATGGAATTGAGTGTAGTGCAGTGTAGTGGAATGGAGTAGAAAGGAATGGAGTGGAGTGGAGTGGGTTGGAATGGAATGCAATGGAATGGAGTAGAACGGAATGTAATGGGAAGGACAGGAATGTAGTTGAGTGGAGTGGAGTGGATTAGAGTGGATTTGAGAGGAATGGAAAGGAGAGGAATAGAATGGAATGTAATGGAATGGTGTGGAGTGGAGTGCAGTGTAGTGCAAAGCAGTAGAAAGAATGGAGTGGAGTGGAGAGGAGTGGAATGGAATGGCATGGAATTGAGTGGACTGGAGTGGAGTGGAATGGCAACGAACGGAATGGATTGGATTTGATTGGAGAGGAGTGGAGTGGAGTAGAATAGATTCGAGTGCAATGGAATGGAATGGAGTGGAATGGCATGGAATGGAATGGAATGGAATGGAATAGAATGGAATGGAATGGAATGACGTGGATTGGAGTGGATTGGAACGGAATGGAATCGAATGGAATAGAATGGAAGGGAATGGAATAGAATGGAACAGTGGAATGCAGTGCATTGAATTGCAATGGAATAGAAAGGAATGGAGTGGAAGGGATGGAGTAGAGTCGAATGGAGAGGAATGGAATGGAATTGAGTGGAATTTAATGGAATGGAATGGAACAGAGTGGAGGGGAATGCAGTGTAGTGGAAATGGTGTAGAAGGGAATGGAGAGTGGAGTCGAGTGGAGTGGTGTGGAATGGAATGGATTGAGGTGGATTTGAGTGTAGTGGAGTGGAGTGGAATGGAATGGAATGGAATGGAATGGAATGGAATGGAGTGGAAGGGAATACAATGGAACACAATGGAATGGAATGGAGTGAAATACAATGTAGTGCTGTGGAATGGAGTAGAAAGGAATGGAGTGGAGTGGATTGGAGTAGAGTGGAATGGAGTGGGATGGAATGGAATGGAAAGGATTTGAATGGAGGTGAGTGGAGTGGAGAGGATAGGGAAGGAATGGAATGGATTGGAGTGGAGTGGAGTGGATTACACTGGATTTGAGTGTAATGGAATGGATTAGAATGGAATGGAATGAATGTTGTGGATTGGAATGTAATGGATTGAATGTTGTGGATTGGAGTGCAGTGGAGTGCAGTGGAATGGAAAGGATTTGAACGGAGTTGAGTGGAGTGGAGAGGATAGGGAATGAATGGAATGGATTGGAGTGGAGTGGAGTGGATTACACTGGATTTGAGTGTAATGGAATGGATTAGAATGGAATGGAATGAATGCTGTGGATTGGAGTGCAGTGGAGTGGAGTGGAATGGAAAGGTAGGGAAAGGAATGGAATGGAATTCAGTGGACCAGAATGGATTGGAATAGAGTGGAATGGAGTGCAGTGCATTCTAGTGGAATGGAGGAGAAAGGAAGGGAGTGGAGTAGAATGGAATGTCATGGATCAGACTGCAGTGGAGTGGAAGGGAATGGAATGAAATGGAAAGGAATGGAGTGTAGAGGAATGCAGTGTAGTGGAAAAGGAGTAGAAAAGAATGGGGTATAGTGGAGTGGAGTGTAATGGAATGGAATGGAATGGAATGGATTGGATTGGAGTGGAGTGGAATTGTAAGGAATGGAATGGAGTGGAGTGGAGTGGTGTGGCATAGAGTTGATTCCAGTGCAATGGAATGCAACGGAAAATACAGAACGGAATGGAATTCATTGGATAGGAATGGAGTGGAGTGTAGTAGAATGTAATGGAACGGAAGGCAATGGAATAGAATGGAATGCAATGGAAAGGAATGGAATGGAATGGAAAGGAATGGAATGGAATGGAATGGAACGGAATGGAATGGAAAGGAATGGAGTGGAGTGCAGTGTATTGGAATGGAGTAGAAAGGAATGGAGTGGAGGGGAGTGGAATGGAAAGGCATGGAATGGAGTGGAATGGTGTGGAAGGGAAATGAATGGAATGGACTTGAATGGAGTGAAGAGGAGTTGAATGGGAATGAATGGAAATGAGTGGAATGGAGTAGAGTGGACGTGAGTGGAATGGAATGGAATTGAATGGAATGAATTCTATGGATTTGATTGGAGTCGAGTGGAGTGTAATGGAATGGAATGCAATGGAATACAACGAAACGCAATGGAATGGAAAAGAATGGAATTGCATCGAGTGAAGTGCAGTGACGTGGAATGGAGATGAAAGGAATGGAGTGGAGTGGAGTGGAATGGAATGAAATGGAATGGAATGGAATGGAGTGGAATGGAAAGGAATGGAATGGAGAGGACTTGATTGGAGTGGAATGGAGTGGATTAGAGTTTATTCCAGTGGAATGGAATGGAATTGAATGGAGCAGAATAGAAAGGAGTAGAATGGAAGGGAATGCAGTGGGTTGGAATGGAGTGGAGTGGAATGGAATGCAACGGATTTGAAGGGAATGGAATGGAATGGAGTGCAATGGAAAGGAATGGAATGGATTGTGATGGAATGGAGTGGAATGCAGTGCAGTGTAGTGGAATGGAGTAGAAAGGAATGGAGTGGAGTGGACTGCAGTGGATTGGAGTGGAATGGAATGGAATGGAAAGGAATGGAATAGAGTGGAATGGAGTGGAGTGCAATGGGAAGGAATGGAGTGCACTGGAGTGGAGTGGAGTGGAGTAAAGTGGATTTGAGTGGAATGGAATGGAACGGAATGGAATGGACAGAAAGCCATGCATCGGAATGGAGTGGAGTGGAGTGGAATGGAATGGAATGGAAGGGATTGGAATGGAATGGAATGCAATGGACCTGAATGGAATGGAAAGGAATTTAATGGAGTGGAGTGCAGTGCAGTGTAGTGGAATGGAGTAGAAAGTAATGGAGTAGAGTGTAGTGAGTGGAATGGAATGGATTGAAATGGAATCAAAAGGAATGGAGTGGAGTGTAATTGGAAGGAATGGAAGGGAGTGGAGTGGAGTGCCATGGAGTGGAATGGATTGGAACGGAATGGATGTGAATGCAATGCAATTCAATGGAGTGGAGAGGAATGCACTATATTTGAAATGCAGTAGAAAGAAATAGAGTGGAGTTGATTGAAGTGGAGTGAAGTGGAATGGAATGGAATGGAATGGAATGGAGTGGATTGGAGTGGAGTGGAATGGGAAGAAATGGAATGGAGTGGAGTGGAGTGGAGTGGAGTAGAGTGGATTAGAACGGAATTGAATGGAATTGAATAGAATGGAATGGAATGGAAAGAGTGGAATGCAGTGGATCAGATTTATTTGGAGTGGAGTGGAACTGAGTTGAAAGGAAGGGAATGGAATGAAATGGAATGCAGTTGAGTGGAATACAGTACAGTGGAACGGAGAAGAAAGAAATTTATTGGAGTGGAGTGGAGTGGAGTGGAATGGATTGGAATGCAATTGATGGAAATGAATGGAGTGGAGATGAATGGAGTGGAATTTGCAGGAATGGAATGCAGTGGCATGGATTGGAGTGGAGTGCAGTAGAGTGGATTTGAGAGGAATGGAATGGAATGGAATGGAATGGAATGGAATGGAATGGAATGGAATGGAATGGATTGGAGTGGAGTGGTATGGAATGGAATGGAATGGAATGGAATGGAATTAAATCCAATGCAATGGAACGGAATGCATTCGAATGGAGTGGAGAGGAGGGGAATGGGAATGAATGGAAAGGAGTGTAGTGTAGTGGAGTATAGTGAAGCAGAGTGGATTCGAGTGGAAAGGAATGGAATGGAATGCAATGCAATGGAATGGAATGAAATGGAATGGAATTCTGTGGACTGGAGTGGAGTGGAGTCGAATGTAATGTCATGGAAGGGAATGGAATGGAATTGAATGCAATTCAACGGAAAGGAATGGAATGGAATGGAATGGAATGGAATGGAATGGAATGGAATGGAATGGAATGGAGTAGAAAGGAATGGAGTTGAATGTAGTGGAATGGAATGGAATGAAATGTAATGCAGTGAAGACGAGTGCAGGGTGGTGCAATGGAGTAGAAAGGAATGGAGTGGAGTGCAGTGGAGTGGCATGGAAAGGAACGGAATGGAGTGAAGTGGAGTGGAGTGTAATGGGAATGAACGGAATGCAGTGGACTAGACAGGAGTGGAGTGGAGTACAGTGGATTCGAGTGCTATGGAATGGAATGGAAAGGAGTGGAGTGGAGTGTCTTGGTGTGGAATGGAATGGAATGGAATGGAATGGAGTGGAGGGGAGTGCAGTGGAATGGGAAGGAATGGAATGGAGTGGAGTGGATTGGAGTGGAGTGGAGTGGAGTTGAGTGTATTGGATTGGAATGGAATGGAATGGATTGGAGGGGAAAGGAAAGGAATGGAAGGGAATGGAATGCAGTGGATTGGAGTGGAGAGGAGTGGAATTGAATGCAATGGAAAGGTATGCAGTACATTGAAGTGGAGTGGAATGGAATGGAATGGAATGCAATGGAAAAGAGGGTAATGGAGTGGAATGTAATGGAATGGAATGGAAAGGAATGGAATGGAATGAAATGTAATGGAGTGCAGACGAAAGCCCTTTACAGGAATGGAGTAGAAAGGAAGGGTGTGGAATGGAGTGGAATAAATTAGAATGGAATGGAAAGGAATGGAGGGGTGTGGAGTGGAAAGGGAATGAATGGTATGCAGTGGAGTGGAGTGGAGTGGAATACACTAAATTCGAATGGAATGGAACAGTACAGAATGGAATAGATAGGAATGGACTGTATTCCAGTGAAGTGGATAGAAATGGAATGCAATGGAAAGGAATGGAATGGAATGGAATGCAATGGAACAGAATGGAATGGAATGCAATTGAGTGGATTTCAGTGTAGTGGAAAGGAATAGAAAGGAATGGAGTGGTGTGGAGTCGATTGCAGTGGAGTGGAATGGAAGGTAGTGGCTTGGAGTGGAGTGGAGTGGAATGGAAAAGAATGGAAGGGAATTTAATGGAATGGAAGGCAATGGAATGGAATGGAATGGAATGGAATGGAATGGAATGGAATGGAGTGGAGTGGAGTGGAGTGGAGTGGAGTGGAGTGCAGTGTAATGGAATGGAGCAGAAAGGAATGGAATGGGGTGGAGTGGTGTGGAATGGAAAGAAATAAAAGGGAATGAAATGTGTTGGAGTGGAGTGGAGTTGAATGGGAAGGAATGGAATGAGGTGGATTGGATTGGAGTGGAGTTGAATAGAACGGAATAGAAGGGAGTGGAATGGTATGGAATGCAACGGAATGGAATGTAATGGAATGAAATGAAGTGGAATGCACTGCAGTGTAGTGGAATGGAGTAGAAAGGATTGGAGTGGAGTCGAGTGGAGTGGAATTTAGTGGAATGGAATGGAATGGAATGGAATTGAGTGGAGTCGAGTGGATTGGAATGGGAAGGAATGGAATGGAGCAGAGTGTAGTAGAGTGGATTCAAGTGGAATAGAAAGGAGTGGAATGGAAACAATGCTGTGGATTGGAGTGGAGTGGAAGGGACTGGAATGGGAGTGATGGAATGGAATGAAAGGGAATGCAATGGAATGGAATGGAGTGGAGTGCATTGTAGTGGAATGGAGCAGAAAGGAGTGGAGTGGAATGGAATCGATTGGAATGGAATGTACAGCAGTGGAGTGGAGTTGAATGGGACGGAATGGAGTAGAGTGGAGTGGAGTGGATTTTAGTAGAGTTGAGTGGTTATGAGTGGAAAAGAATGGAATGGAAAGGAACGGAATGCAGTGGATTGGAGTGGAGCGGAGTGGAGTGGAATGGAACGGAATGCAATTGAATGGAATGGAATGGAATGCAATAGAACAGAATGGAGTGGAGTGTAGAGGAGTGAAGTGTTTCAGAATGAACTGGAAAGGAACGAATTAGAGAGGAGTGGAGTGGAGTAGAATGGAATGCAATGGCATGGAAAGGAATGGAGTGGAGTGGAGCAGAATGGGAAGGAATGGAGTGCAGTGGAGTGGAGTAGAGTGGATTTGAGTGGAAAGGAATGGAAAGCGGTGAAGAGTGGAGTTGAGTGGAGTGGAATAGAATTGAATTTAAAGGAATGGAATGGAATGCAATGGAAGGGAATGGAATGTAATGGAGTGGAATGGAGTGCAGTGTAGGGGAATGGAGTAGAAAGGAATGCAGTGAAGTGGAGTGGGTTGGAGTGGAAAGGAACGGAATGTAATGGAAAGGATTGGAGTGGAGTGGAACGGGAAGGAATGGAATGGAGTGGAGTGGATAGGAGTGGAGTGAAGCAGAGTAGAGTGGATTCGAGTGGAATGGAATGGAAAGAATTGGAGTGGCATGGAAAGGATGGAATGGAATGGAATGACGTGGATTGGAATGGAAAGAATTGGAGTGGCATGGAAAGGGATGGAATGGAATGGAATGACGTGGATTGGAGTGCAGTGGAGGGAATAGAGTGGATTCGAGTGGAATGGAATGGAATGAATTGGAATGGAATGGAATGGAATGGAATGGAATGGAATGGAATGGAATGGAATGGAATGCAGTACTTTGCAGTGGAGTGGAGTGCAGTGTAATGTAATAGAAAGGAAGGGAGTGGAATGGAATTGAATGGAATGGAACGGAACGGAATGGAATGGAAAGGAATGGAATGCAGGGGATTTGAGTGGAGTGGAGTGGAATAGAATGTAATGGAAGGGAAAGGATTGGAACTGAATGGAAGACAATGGAACGGAATGGAATGGAAGGGAATGGAATGGAATGGAGTGGAATGCAGTGCAGTGTAGTGGAATGGAGTACAAAGGATTGGAGTGGAGTGGAGAGTTGTGGAGGGGAATTGACTGGAATGGAATGGAAGGGAAGGGAAGGGAATGGATTGGGGCGGATTGGAATGGGGAGGTAGGGAATGGAGTGGAGTGGAGTGCAGTGGGTTAAAGTGGAATCAAGAGGAATGGAATTGAATGGAATGGAATGAATGTTGTGGCTTGGACTGGAGTGGAGTCGATCGGAATGGAATGGAATTGAAGGGAATGGAAATCAATGGAAAGGAATAGAATGGAATGGAATGGAATGGAATGGCAGGGAATGGAATGCAATGGAAAGAAATAATGGAATGGAATGGATTGGAGTGGAGTACAGTGTAGTGGAATGAAGTAGAAAAGTGTCAAGTGGACAGAAGTGGAGAGGAATGGAATAGAGTGGTATTGAATTGAATGCAGTGGGATGCATTGGAGTGGAGTGGAGTGGAAGGTTGTGGTATAGAATTCAATGGAGTGGAATGGAATGGGGTGGAGTGGAGTGGGATGGAAACGAATGGAATGGAGTGGAGTGGAGTGGAGTGCATTGTAGTGGAATTGAGAAGAAAGGAAGGGTGTAGAATGGAGTGGAGTGGAGTGGAACGGAATAGAAAAAATGCAGGGGAGTGGAGTGGAATGGGAAAGAACGGAATGTGGTAGAGTGGAGTGGTGTGGACTAGAGTGGATTCGAGTGGAATGGAATGGAAAGGATAGGAATGCAGTGGATTGGAGTGGAACGTAGTGGAGTGGGAAGGAATGGAAAGGAAAGGAATGGAGTGGAATGCAACAGAACGGAATGGAATGGAATGCAGTGGAGTGGAGTGCAGTGTATTCGAATGGAGTAGAAAGGAATGGAGTTAAGTGGAGTGGAGTGCAGTTGAGTGGAATAAAGTGGAATGGAATGGAGAGGAGGGGAGTGGAGTAGAAAGGAATGGAGTTAAGTGGAATGGAGTGCAGTTGAGTGGAATAAAGTGGAATGGAATGGAGAGGAGTGGAGTGGAGTGGAGTGGAATGGAGTGGATTGGAATGGAAAGGAATGGAATGGAATGGAACGGAATGGAATGCAGTGGATTGGAGTGGAGTGAAGTGGAATGGAAAGGAATGGAAGGGAGTGGAATGGAAAGGAATGGATTGGAATGGAATGGAATGGAAAGCAATAGCATGGAATAGAATGGAATGGAATGAAATGGAGTTTAGTGGAGTGCAGTGTAGTGGAATGGAGTATAAAGGAATGGAATGGAGTGGACTAGGGTGGAATGGAATGGAATGGAACGGAATGGAGGGGAGTAGATTGCAGTGGAATGTGAAGGAATGGAATGGAGTGGGGTGGAGAAGAGTGGAGTGGAGTAGAGTGGATTGTAGTAGAATGGAATGGAACAGAATGTAATGGAATGGAATGCAGTGGATTAGATTGGACTGGAGTGGAGTGGAATCGTATTGAATGGATGGTAGTGGAATGCAATGGAATGGAGTGGAGTGGAGTAACTTGTAGTGGAATGGAGAAGAAAGGAATGGCGTGGAGTGGAGTGGAATGGAATAGAATTGAATGGATTGCAATGTAGTGGAGTGGAGTGGAGTGGAATGGGAAGGAATCGAATGGACAAGACTGTAGTGGAGTGGCATGGAGTGGAATGGAAAGGAAGGGAATGGAATAGAATTGAATGCAGTGGAATTAAATGGAATGAAATGGAACGGAGTGAAGAATAATGCAGTATAGTGCAGTGGAGTAGAAAGGAATGGAGTGGAGTGGAGTGGATTGGAATTGATAGGAAAGGAATGGAGTGGAGTTGTGTCGACTGTAATGAGAGGAATGGAAGGAAGTGGAGTGGATTGGAGCTAAGTAGTGTGGATTCGAGTGAAATGGAATGGAATGGAATAGAATGGAAAGGAATGGAAAGGACTGTAGGGTAGTGGACTGGAGTGTATTGGAGTGGAATGGAATGGAATGGAATTGAAGGGAATGGAATGGAATGGAATGCAATGGAAAAGAATGGAATGGAATGCAATGGAATGGAATGGTGAAATGAAATGTGAGCTGTGATTGTGCCACTGAACTCCAGCCTGGGTGACAGAGTGAGTTCCTGTCGAAAGAAAGGAATGGAATGGAATGGAATGGAATGGAATGGAATGGAATGGAATGGAATGGAATTGGATGGAATGGAGTGAAGTGGAGTGGAGTAGAGAGGACTGGAGTGGAGTGGAGTCGAGTGGAATGGAGTGGAAGGGAATGCGATGGAATCGAATGCAGGGGAGTGGAGTTGAGTCGAGTTGAGAAGAACGGAATGGAGTGGAATTGAATGGATGGGAGTGGAGTGAAGTGCAGTAGAATTGAGTGGAGTTGAGTGTAATGCAGTGGCGAGCAGTGGAGTGGAGTAGAAAATATGGAATGGAATGGAATGGAATGGAGTGGTGAAATGAAATGTGAGCTGAGATTCTACTACAGCATTATAGCCTGGGTGACAGAGTGAGATCCTGTAGAAACAAATGAATGGATTGGTATGGAGAGGTATGGAATGTAATGTAATGTAATGGAATGGAATGGAATGGAATGGAAAGGAATGGAGTGGACTGGAGTGGACTGGAGTGGAATTGAATGGAATGGAGTGGAATAGAGTGGATTGGAGTGGAATGGAATGGAATGAAGTGGAATTGAATGGAATGGAATGGAATGGAATGGTATAGAATGGAATGCAGAAATGAAATGTGAGCTGAGATTGTGCCACTGCCCTTCAGCCTGGGTAACAGAGACAGATCCTAACAAAAGAAAGGAATGGAATGGAATGGACAGGAAGAGAATTGAATGGAATGGAGTGGCGAGGACTGAAGTGGAGTGGAGTGGAAAGGAGTGCAATGCAGTGGAATGCAATCAAATGGAATGGAATGGAATGTAGTGGAGTGGAGTGGAATGCAGTGGAATGGAAAGGAGTAGAGTAGAGTGGAGTGGATTGAAGTGGAGTGGATTGGAATGGAATGGAATTGAATGGAGTGGATTGGAGAAGAGCGGGGTGGAGTGGCATGAAATGGAGATAAATGGGATGGGATGGAATGGAATGGAGTGGCGTGGACTTGAGTGCAGTGGAGTCGAGTGGAGTGGAATGAATGAAATGCAATGGGAGAGAATGGGCTTGAGTTGAGTGGAGTGGGTTGGCATTGAGTGGAATGGAATGGAATGGAGTGGATTGGCGATGATTAGAGTGGAGTGAAATGGATTGGGATGGAATGGAATGGAGTGGAATGGAGTGGAAGGGAGTGGAGTGCACTGGAAAAAAGTGGAACGGAGTGGAATGAAATGGGATGGATTGGAAAGGAGTGGAGTTGGGTGGAATGTAGTGGAATGGAGTGTAATGGAATGGAGTGGAGTGGAGTGGAGTGGAGTCGAGTGGAGTCAATTGAAGCAGAATGGAACGGAATGGAATGGGATGGAACGGAACGGAACGGAATGGAACGGAACGGAATGGAATGGAATGGAATAGAATAGTGGGACTAAATGTGGACTGAGATTTCGCAACTGCTCTCCAGAATGGGTGACAGAGTGAGATACAATCAGAAGAAAGGAATAGAATGGAATGCAATGGAATGGAATGGAATGGAATGGAATGGAATGGAATGGAATGGAAAGAAATGGAATGGAATGGAATGGAATGGAATGGAATGGAATGGAATGGAATGGAATGGAATGGAATGGAATGGAAAGAAATGGAATGGAATGGAATGGAATGGAATGGAAAGAAATAATGGAATGGAATGGAATGGAATGGAATGGAATGGAATGGAATGGAATGGAAAGAAATGGAATGGAATGGAATGGAATGGAATGGAGTGGAGTGGAGTACAATGGCATGGAATGTAAAGGGATGGAATGGAGTGGAGAGGAGTGGAGTGTAGCGGAGAGGAGTGGAATGGAATGGGATGGAAAGGAATATAATGAAGTGGAGTGCAGTGGAGTGGAGTGGAAAAGAATGGTATGGAAAGGGAGGGAGTGGAGTGGAGAGGAAAGGAGTGCAATGGAATGGAGTGGAGTGGAATGGAGTGGAGTGGAGGGGATTCGAATGGAATGGAGTGGAATGGTATGGAATGGAGTGGTGTAGAGTGGAATGGATGGAAAGGAATGGAATGGAATGGAGCGGAGTGGAAAGGAATGGAATGGAATGGAATGGAATGGAATGGAATGGAATGGAATGGAATGTAGTACAGTGGAGTTCAGTGGAGTGGAATGGAATGTGATGGAATGGGATGGAGTGGAGTGGAGCAGAGTTGAATGGAGGGGAATGGAGTGGAATGGAATGGGATGGAATTGGATGGAGTGGAGTGGAGTGGAATGGAACTGAATGGAATGAAATGGAGTAGGAGTGTGGTGGAATGGAATGGAATGGAACAGCATGGAATGGAATGGAATGGTGATATGAATTGTGAGCTAAGATTGTGCCAGTGCACTCCAGCCTGGGTGACCCAGTGATATTCTGTTGAAAGAAAGGAATGGAAAGGAATGGAGTGGAATGGAATTGAACGGAGTGGAATGTAGTGGAGCGGAGTGGAGTGCAGTGGAGTGGAATGGTATGTTGTGGAATCGAATGGGATGGTATGGAATGGACTGGATTGGAGTGGAGTGGAGCAGAATGGATTGGAATGGAACAGGAGGGAATGTCATGGAGTGGAGTCGAGTGGAGTGGTGTGGAATGGAGTGGAGTGGATTGGAGTGGAGTGGATGGGAGTGGAGAGGAGTGGAGTGGATGGGAGTGGAGAGGAGTGGAGTGGAGTGGAAGGGAATGGAATGGAATGGTGAAATGAAATGTGAGCTGAGATTGTGCCACTGCACTCCAGCCGGGGTGACAAAGTGAGATCCTGTTGAAAGAAAGGAATGGAATGGAATGGAATGGAATGGAATGGAATGGAATGGAATGGAATGGATTGGAGTGGAGTGGAGTACACAGGAATGGAGTGGATTTGAGTGGAGTGGAGAGGAATGGAGTGGAATGGAATGGAATGGAATGGATTGGAATGGAATGGAGTTGTGTGGAGTGGAGTGGAGTGCAAGGGAGTGGAATGGAATGTGAGGGAATGGGATGGATTGGAGTGGATTGGAGTTGCTTGGAATGGAGTGGAGAGGAGTAGAATGGAATGGAATGGAATGGAGTGGATTGGATTGGAATGGAATGGAAAGGAGTGGTGAAATGAAATGTGAGCTGAGTATCCACCACTGCACTCCAGCCTGGGAGACAGAGTGTGATCCTGTCAAAAGAAAGAATTAAATGGAATGCAGTGGAGTGCAGTGGAGGGGAGTGGACTGGAGAGGAGTGAAGTGGAGTGGAGTTGAATGGAATGGAATAGAATGGAATGGAGTGAAGAAGAATAATGGAATGGAATGGAATGGAATGGAATGCAATGAATGCAATGGAATAGAATTGTACGGAATGGAATGGAATGGAGTGGAGTGGAGTGGAATGGAATGGAATGGAATGGAATGGAATGGAATGGAATGGAATTGTACGGAATGGAATGGAATGGAATGGATGGAATGGAATGGAATAAGTGAATGGAATGGAATGGAAGGGAAGAGAATGGAATGGAATGGAATGGAATGGAATGGAATGGAATGGAAAGTAATGGAATGAATTGGTGAAATGAAATTTGAGCTGAGATTGTGCCACTGCACTCCAGCTTGGGTGACAAAGTGAGATCCTGTCTTAAGAAAAGAATGGAGCGGAATGGAGTAGAGTGGAATGAAATGGAATGGAGTGGAGTGGAGGGGAGTGGAGGGGAGTGGATTTGAATGGAACGGAGTGGAAAGGAATGGTTTGGAATGGAGTGTAGTGTAGTGGGGAGGAGTGGAATGCAGTGGAATGGAATGGGATGGAAAGGGATGGAGTGCAATGGAGTGGAGTGGAGTGGAGTGGAGTGGAATGAAGTGGAATGGAATAGACTGGAGTGGAGTGGAGTGGACAGGAAAGGAATGGAGTGGAATGGAATGGAATGGGATGGAATGGAATGGAATGGAATGGAATGGAATGGAACGGAAAGGAACGGAACGGAAAGGAACGGAACGGAACGGAACGGAATGGAATGGTGAAATGTAATGAGAGCTGAGATTGTGCCACTGCAGCCTAGGTGACAGTGTGAGATCCTGTTGAAAGAATGGAATGAAATGGAATGGAGTGGAATGGAATGGAATGGAATGGAATGGAATGGAGTGGAGTGGAGTGGAGTGGAGTGGAGTGGATGGAATGGAATGGAATGGAATGGATGGAGTGGAGTGGAGTGGAGTGGAGTGGAGTGGATGGAATGGAATGGAATGGAGTGGAGTGGAGTGGAGTGGAGTGGAGTGGAGTGGAGTGGAATGGAATGGAATGGAATGGAATGGAGGATGGAATGGAATGGTGGAATGGAATGGAATGGAGTGGAATGGAATGGAATGGAATGGAATGGAATGGAATGGAATGGAGTGGAATGGAATGGAGTGTAGTGGAAATGAGTGGAATAGAATGGGATGGAGTGGTGTGGAGTGGAGTGGAGAGGAGTGGAGTGTAAAGCAGTGGAATGGAAAGGGATGGAATGGAGTGGAATGGAGCAGTGTGGGGAAACGTGGAATGGAGTGGGTTGGAATGGGGTGGAATGGAATGCAGTGGAGTCAAGTGGAGTGGAGTGGAATGGAGTGGTATGGAATGGAGTGGAGTGGAATGGAAAGGAATAGAATGGAATGGAATGGAATTGAAATGTGAAATGAAATGTGAGCTGATATATTGACAATGCACTCCAGCCTGGGTGACAGAGTGAGATCCTGTCGAAAGAAAGGAATGTAATGGAATGGAGTGGAATGGAATGGAATGCAGTGGAACCAAATGGAATGGAATGGAGTGGAGAAGAGTGGAGGGGAGGGTAGTGGAGTGGAGTGGAGTGGAATGGAGTGTAATGGAATGGGTTGGAAGGGAAAGGAATGTAGTCGGATGGATTGGAATGGAGTGGAGTGGAGTGGAATGCAGTGGAAAGGAATTGGATGGAATGGGATGGAATGGCATAGAGTAGAGTGGAGTGGAGTGGAATGGAGTGGAGTGGAGTGGAGTGGAATGGAATGGAAGGGTGAAATGAAATGTGAGCTGAGATTCTGCAACTGCACTCCAGCCTGGGTGACAGAGTGAGATCCTATCGAAAGAAAGTAATGGAATAAAATGGAGTGGAATGGAATGGAATGGAATGAAGTGGAGTGGAGTGGAGTGCATTGGAATGGATTGGAGTGGAGTGGAGTGGAAGGGAATGGAATGCAATGGTGCAATATAATGTGAGCTGAGATTGTGCCACTGCACTCCAGCCTGGGTGACAGAGTGAGATCCTGTCAAAAGAAAGGAATGGAATGGAATGGAGTGGTATGGAATGGAATCAAATGGAGTGAAGTGGAGTGGAGTGGAGTGGAATGGCATGGAATGGTATGTAATGGAGTGTTGTGGAGTGGAGTGGAGTAGAATGGAATGGGATTGAATGGGATGGAGTGTGGTCGAATGGTGTGGAGTGGATTGGAGTGGAATGGAATGGAATAGAATGGACTGGAATGGTTAAATGAAATGTGAGCTGAGATTGTGCCACTGCACTCCAGCCTGGGTGACAGAGTGATATCCTGTCACAAGAAAGGAATGGAATGGAATGGAGTGGAATGGAATGGTATGGAAAGGAATGGAGTGGACCGGACTGGAATGGAGTTGAATGGAGTGGAATAGAGTGAAATGGAGTTGAATGGAGTCGAATGGAATGAGACTGAATGGAATGGATTGGAGTGAAGTGGAATGGATTGGAGTGGAGTGGAATGCAGTGGGATAGAATGGTATGGAATGGAGTTGAATGGAGTGGAACGGAATGGAATGGAATGGAGTGGATTGGAGTGGATTGGAGTGGAGTGGAATGGAATGGAATGGCATGGCATGGCATGACATGGCATGGCATGGCATCCAATGGCATGTAATGGAATGGAATAGAAAGCAATGTAATGGAATGGTGAGAGGAAACATGAGCTGAGATTGTGCCACTGCACTCCATCCTGGGTGACAGAGTGAGATCCTGTCAAAACAAAGGAATGGAGTAGATTGGAGTGGAATGGAATATAATGGAATGGAACAGAGTGGAGTGGAATGGAGTGAAGAGGATTGGAAAGGATTGGAAAGGAGTGGAATGGAATGGAATGGAATGGAATGGAATGGAATGGAATGGAATGGAATTGAGTGGAGTGGAGTGGGTGGAGTGGAGTGGAATCGAATGGAATGGTGAAATTAAATGTGAGCTGAGGTTGTGCCAGTGCACTCCAGCCTGGGTGACAGAGTGAGATCCTGTTGAAAGAAAGGAATGGAAAGGTATGAAGTGGAATGTAATGGAATGTAATGGGATGGAATGGAATGGACTGGAATGGAATGGAGTGGAGTGGAGTGGAGTGGAGTGGAGTGGAATCGAGTGGAATCGAATGTCATAGAGTGGAGTGAAGTCGAGTGGAGTGGAGTGGAATGGAGTGGAATGGAATGGGATGGAATGAAAAGGAGTGGAATAGAGTGGAGTGGAGTGGAGTGGAATGGAGTGGAATGTTATGGAATGGAATGGAGTGGAGTCGAGTTTAGTGGAGTGTTGTGTGGAATGGAATGGAACGGTATGGAATGGAATGGAATGGAACGGAACTGAATGGAACGGAATGGAACGGAATGGAATGGAATGGAATGGTGAAATGAAATGTGAGCTGAGCTTGTGCCACTGCACTCTAGCCTTTGTAACAGGGTCAGATCCTGTGAAAGAAAGGAATGGAATGGAGTGGAATGTAATGGAATGGAACCTAGTGTAGTGGAGTGGAGTGGAGTCGAGTGGAGTGGAGTAGAATGGAATGGGATGGAATAGAATGGAATGGAGTGGAGTGGAGTAGAACGCCAGCACCCACAACATTGATGTAAATGTTTATATTCTTTATATAGATTATATAGAAAGACATAAATATATATCGATATAGATATCCATCCACTGGTTTAAAAAGATGAGAAAAGGTGACCAAAAAGTGTCATCCTTATTTTGGACTGAGTGACAAACGTGGATGTTTTTCATGACAACATCTACACAGTTGACACTCTCTGGAGTTGGGTTGCAATTCATACTACCCATTAATTCCAGGAAAGTTGAAACGAGAAACTATTTTACATAACCTTGAGTCAGGAATGCCCAAGAAACCAAAACACAAATTCTCTGTGGAAGGTGCACCCTCAACATAAACCTTGACAGATTCTTGCACGTGAAGTCCAAACAGTTAAATGTGAGATTAATCCAAAATATTTTTTGAAAAGCAAAGTACAAGAGTTAACAGAAACAACCAACAGCAGAAAAAACCACCAAGGACTTTCAAGTGTAAAAATATTGGATGCAAAGTACAAAATAAGTATTTTTAAATTATTCAAGAAAGAAATTGAAATTATGAACTAGAAACAAAATGCTATATCAAAGAAAACAGGCTATTTGAAAAAAGAACCAAAAAGAACCTCTCAAACCGAAAATGTAATCAATCAAATTAAAAATTCAGTAGGTAAGATAAAGAAAAGATTAATGTAGCTAAGAAAATAATGACATAGATAAACTACTAGAATGAAGCTCAGAGACATAATGGAGATAATGAAATGCAAAATATGAAAGAAGGTTGAGATACATAAAGATCAGCCCTCAAAGACACAACAGGTTCTGAAGAGTGGCCAGAAGGTGAGGATTGACCGGGCGTGGTGGCTCGCAACTCTTATTCCAGCACTTTGGGAGGCCAAGGCAGGTGGATTGCTTGAGCCCAGGAGTTCAAGACCAGCCCAGGCAACATAGCAAAACCCCATCTCTATAAAAATAAAAATGAAAAATTAAAAAAAATAGGAGGTGAAGATAGAGAAATAAGAGAAACCAAACATTTCTAAGCAGATTAGATGAAAGAAACCCACGTCTGGGCACAAACTTCAAATTCAGGCCACCAAAATTAAAAAAAAGAAAAAAGACCTTAAAAATAGCCAGAGTGAAAAGTTTACCTTCAATGAAATAACTGTTATATGAGAAACAACTTTTTCCAACAGTATCACTGGATCCACAACAAAGCACTAGCCTAAAATTCTGACAGAAGATAGCATTCATCTCAAGATGTTTGCTCAGCAAACTATTGTGTCATAATTAGGACAAAATAAACGCATTTTGGCAAACAGAATCTATGTTTAATATAATCAGACTCTTGCTAAAAGAATTGCTAAGGGAAGGCCAGGTGGGGTGGCTCACACCCGTAATCCTAGCACTTTGGGAGGCTGAGGTGGGCGGATCACGAGGTCAGGAGATTGAGACCATCTAGGCTAACACGGTGAAACTCCATCTCTACTAAAAATACAGAAATTTAACTGGCTCGGTGGTGGGCACCTGTAGTCCCAGCTACTCAGGAGGCTGAGGCAGGAGAATGGCGTGAACCCAGGAGGCAGAGCTTGCAGTGAGCAGAGATTGCTCCACTGCACTCCAGCCTAGGGGACAGAGCGAGACTCCCATCTCAAAAAAAGAAAAGGAATTGCTAATGGAAATACTTCAGAGAGAGTGAATGATTCCATAAAAAGGGTCTGGGATGAATAAAGGAATAATAAAGAAACTGGAATAAATGAAATAATAAAAACACTGTAAATATGTGGAGGCAGAATCTAAATAAGGCACAAAATACAGTGTAAAGCAGGAGACAATTGATGAGAATTAAGATGCAGCATTGCTAGGAAGGAGAACAGATTCATTTTGGATTTTGTTAAGAGCAACCACAGAATGATTAGAAAAAGGGTTTATGGCTTCCAAACTAGTAGAGAGGGTAAAAATAATTTTAAAATCAAAATTCAGTCAAAAAAGGAGAGAGAGAAAGAAAGAAAGAAAGAGAAAGAAAGAAAGAAAGAAAGGAAAGAAAGAAAGAAAGAAAAAGAAAGAAAGAAGAATATAGAAAGAAAGAAAGAGAGGGAGGGAGGGATAGAGGGAGGAGAGAAAGAAAGAGGGAGAGAGAAAGAAAAAAGGAAAGAAAAGGACAACATAGTAACAGGAGGAAAATGTAAAGCACAAAACTAGAGGATGACAATAAATCCAACTCTAAAAGATATCCTACAAAATATGTGGATCAAAATCATCAATTTAAAAACAAAATTTTAGACCTAGTCTTTAATTCAGTAGTAAATTATTTGTAAGTGACATATTTGAAACACACAAGCTCCCTCTCTCCTCCAAAAAAAACTAGATTAGATGATAAAAGGCAGGAAAGAGAATAAACCTTTGCTTATAACCTACTGTAATATACCCTCTTGTAATCTAAATTATGTCTCAGAGTTAGATTTTATTATTTCCATATTACAGACAGGGGATTTGGGGTGCAGTCCTTAACGGCTATACCCAGAGTCACACTTGGTAGTAACTTGCATAGCAAAGATCTGCAAAGACTGGCTCTTGCTGACATCAAAACACTGCCATGTGAAGCAAAGTGGCTTTCAGAGCAGGACAGAGGTACTGAGATAGTCTCATGAAGACCAAGTAACAGGTAAAACGGAAGCAGCTAATCACTGCTGATTGTCCCTGTAACTGCTTCTCAATGTTTTTTTGTTTTCATTTCTTTGGGGCAGTGAAGACACAGACCACTGAATTCAGAAATCTTTATATTGTGAACTACTTTGTTCATTCCCTACTAAATTCACCTGCTCTGTTTAATTTGAAAAGCTGCATATTTTATTGTTTTTGATCAATTGTTTCTATTCAAAATGTTTACTCTTTTTAATCAATTGTTTTTATTCAAAATAATTTACGTAAGGAGTTCAACGTTTTTGTAAGAATGGGCTACCCGCGCAGGCATCTACCTGCTCACTGGTGGGAGAGTGAACATAAACATTGTCCAGGGAAATTGAGAAGAAGGCAGCTGACATGTTTCTGCAAAGAAGAAGCCACCTCTTTCTTTCCATCTCTCTCTCCCTAAGAAAGGCAGATCAGGTCTAAAGCCCTAGCAGGTTAGCCGTGTTTCTTCTAGAAGTCAGGCCTACGATGGAGTGGTAGAAGCCGAAGGCAAGAGGAAGGAACTGGAATAGAGCTGGGCACAGTGTGGCTAAGTCCAAAACGTAAAAAGCTGAGGTCACATGATGTTTTTATTTCAATAGCTGACAGCCTGCATTTTAAATAAGGCTTAATTTTTTAGGTACGAATTGTTAACCTAATACATTTTAATCTTTTTAAGATGATGCATAGTTTGATCTTGTACATATTTTTGCCTGTATCTAACTCGCTAAATAGCGGTTCTTCACCCTCTCCATAGGTGCATGTCCATGCACCTGTCTTTGAGTAGATACATGGAGAGAAACAATAAGATGTTTGACATGACGTTCACCTAATTTCATAATGAGAATTTGTAAGTAGTAGATTTTAGATGGTATCTGTTTTCACTTTCACTTTTTTTTAAATTTTGAGATGGAGTCTTGCTCTGTTGCCCAGGCTGGAGTGCAGTGGTGCGATCTTGGCTCACTGCAAACTCCACCTCCCGGGTTCACGCCATTCTCCTGCCTCAGCCTCCCGAGTAGCTGGGACTACAGGTGCCCGCCACCACGCCGGGCTAATTTTTTGTATTTTTAGTAGAGACGGGGTTTCACTGTGTTAGCCGGGATGGTCTCAATCTCCTGACCTCATGATCCACCCCCTCGGCCTCCCAAAGTGCTGGAATTACAGGCGTGAGCCACTGCACCCAAATGAGAATGCACCTTAATAAAATTTTTAAAATAATTCATGCTTATTGTAGAACGCTTATAAAATATTAAAAAGTATAAAAAAGCAAAAAAGTAACACTGCTAATTTTATCACTGTGAACATTTTAGTGAGCTTTCATTACACTCAACTTGAATGTTCAATTTGGACTCCTACTTTTTTTACATAATGTGCTTTTTCTGTGTCATTAATTATTTGGAGGCATGAAGAATGGCACTATATTCCAGGAGTCCGGAGAGTGAGGAATGATGGTGATCTGGACTCCGGTTGTGGGAGTAGAAATGAAAGTAAATGAAGAAACTTGAGAAATATTTAGAGATAAGATTGACAGAACACAGTGATGGACCTGATATGTATTTTGAAATAACTTTACGTGTTTTATTTCCACATATGTAAAGGTCTCATAATTTTGTCATAAATCACGCCTGAAGAACACAAGGGTAACAATATCTTCATTCGATATACATGCAAATTTCTTACAAAGTCAGAGTTTAAAATTGTGAATTCATGTGCCAGCATATTTACTTAAAGGGTATAAAGAATCATGTTATGGGTATTATATTTTCTAATAATTTTGCTCAATACTCTGAATGTGCATAGCCTATCCTAAAGATCAGATAGAAATGATGGGATCTGAAATGATACAGGAGAAAAAGTCTTGGCTCTTAACCAGAGACTTCTAAGGCATATTTCTGTCTTCACTACGTAACAGTGACATAACAGTGAAGTCTATTAAAAATCCAAAACTGAAGCAAATTTACCTTTCTATACTGCTCCAATAATTGTTTTGAGGGTCTTTGCTACATACTTGAAATATATTTTCAAAGTTATCTGACTGATTTATGAAGAAACACACATGCGTTTTGTGCTTCACCAAAGCACATTTGGATATTACTAAACAGAAAAGATAACATATTACATAGGTCTGAAGAATTAATTTAAAAATGTTTCTTTAAGATAAACAGAGTACCAACTATATCTTAAATGTCATCGCTTTGGATGACCAACTAAGCAGATTTACAGACAACCGCATGGCTAAACAGGAATTATTTTGGTCTCTTTGTCATAAACTATTATGTGCAAAGACAGCAGCAGCATCTACATCGACCCTGCAGTGGGAAATCTGCCCTGTAACCAGTGGAATCTCCACTGGCAACAAGGGAAAGAATATACTTCCCACTATGCATAATTCCTCAAAAATTTTCTCATTTTGAGATTGGCTCAAAAACGATCTGCTAAATAAAATTCTAGCAATCACAGGTAAGAAAGAAGGAACTGTCAGCATTCCATCCTTTGGGCAGTAATTCAGAGCTGCTGTACAAGTCACATGCTGTTCTTATCAGAAATCTGCTTTCTTAGCTTTTCTTTCCACATTCCAACCTATCTTCACATACACTGAGATTTCTGTGAGGAAGTGAGCACTATAACACATAATTATTGGTTGCTATTTTATGATTTGCCAGGTCTATGACATTCAGAATTAAATCATGTAGGCATGCATGCTGTGTGTCTTACCTGGCCAAGGCCCAAGGCAGCCAGCCATGTGTCCCTGGGAATGGCCCCTCTGCTGATTGGCATTTGTCTGCAGGATTGATGCAGCCACCCCAAGACCTTCTGAATTCTCAAGCTTCCTTGAAGAACTGCAGGGAACTTCGCTTCTATGATTACTGAAAGTGGAAGGTGCAGCAAACTCTTCCCAGGACAAAGAGCTGGAATAGAAAGGCAACCATGAAACTCACTGACAACATTGTCTCCCCGTGTGAAAGTCATTGGAGGTCAAGCTCCAGTAAACCCATCCAATAAACCTATTTCATGGAGGATTCATTCATTCATTCCATAAATATTTCCTGAGGGTCTACTTTGTGCCAAGCACTATTCCCCACATCAGGACAGAATAGCCAACAAAAGAGGCAAAAACACCTACACTCAAAGCCTACATTTCACATTTTGGAAGGCTTCTTGGGCCAAAAGATCCCAGAGAGGAGGGCTCCATCCTTTCTCCTGCAGCACCAGAGAAGAGCCTGCTGCACTGTACAACAGACAGGTCCAGGAAAGAAAATTTGAGGTCCTGGTTACAAATGATAACAACAAAGACTACAGCAACTGAGATGTTATGTTCCTTCTGCAAAGCTGAATTTCTCTAGTCGTAGTAAACATAAAGCTGTACTTTTCTTAGAAAAGCCAAGGGGAAATCAGAGGATGATTAATCGGAACCCTTGGAGTGAAGTGTAAGCCATCCGATATTCGGCTTATGCTTCACTGTCTGTTTCTTAAGAGGAGTTACCTTGTGTTCATTACCTTAGAGAAAAGAAAGACAGACAGAAAAAGGAAACTGTCACAGATGCTGGGAAAGTAAGTACTGGTATTAGTAACAGAAAACGCAGTAACGTGAGGAGTCACTCTCAGAAAGACTTTAAATCCTCTCTCACTCTCCAGCACATGGGAGGCCTAGGGATCTTTAGCGAAACCAGGGAGAAGGATAGATAATACAGCACCATGACTCTCCCAGGAAGACAAGATAGACGTGGGAGGCAGGGGCCCTATCTTTCAGCAGTTTCTACTCATTTGTAAGAAAACAAGGCTTGCTTTCTTATTTAAAGGACAAACCCTGTGTCCACCATCTGAATTATTCTTGGCATCTGATAAGGGATGGAGACTACAGAGGCAAATTTGAAAGAAGAAATATTTTATTTTACAAGCTTTATTTGAATATAAGCCTTAAATTTATGTTGACTAAATCCAAGAATAAGAATATACAACCAAAACATAGCAAGGGGCGGGGGAAGTTTTGAGTTTCTTTCCTAACTACAAACTCTACTAGGAGACTAATAATGGGGAAAACTTTCTCATGGAGCTGAATCCTGCAAAACCTGGTGATAAAGAAACAAGAAAATAAGAATTGCAGCTTATTTCCATTATCTTTTTCTTTCATTATTTTATCTTTCTTAACCTATAATATATAAGATTTTGCTTGTTCTAAAAGTGAGCTCACTAAAAGTGAGCCTTCCTTTTGTGAAAATTGAAGCCCAGATATATCTATTAGGAAACTTTATATGAATGCAGTGTCTATATCTATATAATATTCATTTTTGTAGCCTGTAGGTCTGAATGGGTGACTAAATTAATTTTATAAAGGGCTCACTTGAAATAACAAAGAGACAATTCCTTAATATATAAGCACAAAAATGAAAATCAATTTGCAATCTTGATCAAAGATCAATAGTCACAAAAAAGGCTGACTAAGAAAGCAACATGAATATTCTGTACCTTGATCACAACCCATAATGAATGTTGTCCAGAGGAGAGCCTTTTAGCAATTCACAAGGCCCTGTGTGCCTAACAGTTAATTCCTGCTTACACAGTGTGTACAGATTCACGCTCAGGCACAACATATAAAATGCTGGGAAATACGGTGATTTTTGGGTGTGCTGCAGAACTGCCATTGAGCCATGAGGAAGACAGCCAAAGAGGAGAAATAGGAGAGCAGAGCTATCCCATGAGGATCACACAGCCTCAGAGGAGACATAGGAAGGCACAGCATTCCCATGAGGAAGACATACCGCAGAGCAGACAGAGGAGAGCACAGCTTTCCCATGAGGAAGACAGCCTTAGAGGAGAATAGGAAAGCAGAGCTTTCCCATGAGGAAGACACAGCCTCAGAGGAGAAATAGGAGGGCACAGCTTTCCCATGAGGAAGACATAGCCTCGTAGGAGAATAGGAGAGCACAGCTTTCCCATGAAGAAGACACAGCTTCCGAGGAGAATAGGAGAGCACAGCTTTCCCATGAGGGAGACACTGCCTCAGAGGAGAATAGTAGAGCACAGCTATACCAGGAGGAAGCCACAGCCTCAGAGGAGACATAAGAGAGCGCAGCTTTCCCATGAGGAACAAAAAGCCTCAGAGCAGACATAGGATGGCACAGATTTCCGATGAGGGAGACACAGCCTCAGGGGAGACACAGGAGGGTACAACATTCCCATATGGAAGACAGAGCCTCAGAGAAGACATATGAGAGCACAGCTTTCCCAGGAGGAAGACACAGACTCATAGGAGACATAGGAGGGTGCAGCTTTCCCATGAGGAAGACACAGTCTTAGAGCAGACATTGGAGAGTGCAGCTTTCCAATGAGGAAGACACAGCCTCAGAGAAGAAATAAAAGAGGGCAGCTTTCGCAGGAGGATGACACAGCATCAGAGGAGAATAGGTGGGCACTGACTTCCCTTGAGGAAGAAACAGCCTCAAAGGAGAATAGGAGAGCCCAGCTTTCCCATGAGGAAGACAGCCTCAGAGGAGAAATAGGAGAGCACAAATTTCCCATGAGGAAGACAGCCATAGAGGAGACATAAGAGAGCACAGTTTGCATGAGGAAGACACAGCCTCAGAGGAGACATAGGAGAGCAGAGATTTCTCAAGAGGAAGACAGCCTCAGAGGAGAAATAGGAGAGCACAGCTTTTCCATTGAGGAAGACAACGCCTCAGAGGAGACATAGCAGAGCACAGCTTTCCCATGTGGAAGACACTGCTTCAGAGCAGATATAGGAGGGCACAGTCTTCCCATGAGGAAGACAGCATCAGAGGAGACAAAGGACATCACAGCTTTCCCAAGTGAAAGACAGCCTCAGAGTAGAAATAGGAGAGCGCAAATTTCCCATGGGGATGAAAGCGTCAAAGGAGACATAAGAGAGCACAGCTTTCCCATGAGGAAGACAGTCTCAGAGGAGACAAAGGAGAGCACAGCTTACCCATGAGGAAGACACAGCCTCAGAGGAGAATAGGAGAGCACAGCTTGCCCATGAGGGAGACACTGCCTCAGAGGAGATTAGTAGAGCACAGCTATACCAGGAGGAAGCCACAGCCTCAGAGGAGACATAAGAGAGCGCAGCTTTCCCATGAGGAACACAAAGCCTCAGAGCAGCATAGGATGGCACAACTTTCTGATGAGGGAGACACAGCCTCAGGGAGACACAGGAGGGTACAACATTCCCATGAGGAAGACAGAGCCTCAGAGAAGACATATGAGAGCACAGCTTTCCCAGGAGGAAGACACAGACTCAGAGGAGACATAGTAGGGTGCAGCTTTCCCATGAGGAAGACACATCCTGAGAGGAGACATAGGAAAGTGTAACTTTCCAATGAGGAAGACACAGTCGCAGAGGAGATATAAAAGAGGGCAGCTTTCGCAGGAGGAAGACACAGTATCAGAGGAGAATAGGTGGGTAATGATTTCGCTTGAGGAAGAAACAGCCTCAAAGGAGAATAGGAGAGCCCAGCTTTCCCATAAGGAAGACAGCCTCAGAGGAGACATAGGAGAGCACAGCTTTTCCATGAGGAAGGCACAGCCTCAGAGCAGATATAGGAGGGCACAGCTTTCCCATGTGGAAGACAGCCTCAGAGTAGAAGTAGGAGAGCGCAAATTTCCCATGGAGATGAAAGCGGCAGAGGTGACATAAGAAAGCAGAGCTTTCCCATGAGGAAGACACAGCATCAGAGGAGACATAGGAGAGCACAGATTTCCCTTGAGGCAGACAGCATCAGAGGAGAAATCGGAGAGCACAATATTCCCATGAGGAAGACTCAGCCTCAGAGGAGAACAGGAGAGCACAGCATTCCCATGAGGAAGACACAGCCTCAGAAGAGAAATACGAGAGTACTCTTTCCCCATGAGGAAGACACAGCCACAGAGGAGAATAGGAGAGCACAGTTTTCCCGGGAGGAAGACAGCTTCAGAGCAGACATAGGAGGGCACAGATTTCCCATGAGTAAGACAAAGCATCAGAGGAGATATAGGAGGGCACAGCTTTCCCATGAGGAAGACAGCATCAGAGGAGACAAAGGACATCACAACTTTCCCACGTGGAAGACAGCCTCAGAATACAAATAGGAGAGCGCAAATTCAAATGGGGATGAAAGGGGCAGAGGAGACGTAATAGAGAAGAGTTTCCAAAGAGGAAGACACAACATCAGAGGAGACATAGGAGAGCACAGATTTCCCTTGAGGAAGACAGCCTCAGAGGAGAAATAGGATAGCGCAATTTTCCCATGAGGAAGACACAGCCTCAGAGGAGACATAGGAGGTCACAGCTTTCCCATGAGGAAGACACAGCTTCAGAGGAGACATAGGAAATCGCAGCATTCCCATGAGGAAGACACAGCCTCAGAGGAGAAATACGAGAGTACCGCTTCCCCATAAGGAAGACAGAGCATCAGAGGAGAATAGGAGAGCACAGATTTCCCATGAGGAAGACAGCCTCAGAGCAGACATAGGAGGGCACAGATTTCCCATGAGTAAGACAAAGCATCAGAGGAGACATAGGAGGGCACAGCTCTCCCATGAGGAAGACACATCCTGAGAGGAGATGTAGGAAGGCGCAGGGTTCCCAGGAGGAAGACACATCCTCAGAGCAGATATAGGAGGGCACAGCTTTCCAATGTGGAAAACACAGCCTCCTGGGAGACATAGGAGGGCACAGTTTCTCATGAAGAAGGCAGACTCAGAGGAGAAATAGGAGAGCACAGCTTTTCCATGAGGAAGACACAGCCTCAGAGGAGACACAGGAGAGTGCAGCTTTCCCATGAGGAAGACACAGCCTAGGAGGAGAAATAGGAGACCACAGCATTCCCATAAGGAAGACACAGCGTCAGAGCAGACATAGGAGGGAACGGCTTTCCCATGTGTAACACACACCCTCAGAGGAAAAATAGGAGGGCGCATCATTCCCATAACGAAGACAAAGCGTCAGAGCAGACATATGAGGGCTCAGCTTTCGCCTGAGTAAGACACAGCCTCAGAGCAGACATAGGAGAGCGCAGCATTCCCATGAGGAAGACACAGTCTTAGAGCAGACATAGAAGAGTGCAGCTTTCCCATGAGGAAGACACAGCCTCAGAGGAGAAATAGGAGAATGCAGCTTTCACAGGACGAAGACACAGCATCAGAGGAGAATAGGAGGGCACAGCTTTCCCTTGAGGAAGAAACAGCCTCAAAGGAGAATAGGAGAGCCCAGCTTTCCCATGAGGAAGACGGCCTCAGAGTAGAAATAGGAGAGTGCAAATTTCCCATGAGGAAGACAGCCGTAGATGATACATAAGAGAAGACAGCTTTCCCATGAGGAAGACACAGATTCAGAATAGACATAAGAGAGCAGAGACTTCCCAAGAGGAAGACAGCCTCAGAGGAGAAATAGGAGAGCACAGCTTTTCCATGAGGAAGACACAGCCTCAGAGGAGACACAGGAGAGCACAGGTATCCCATGAGTAAGACACAGCCTCAAAGCAGATATAGGAGGGCACAGCTTTCCCATGAGGAAGACAGCATCAGAGGAGACAAAGGACATCACAGCTTTCCCATGTGGAAGACAGCCTCAGAGTAGAAATAGGAGAGCGCAAATTTCCCATGGGGATGAAAGCGTCAAAGGAGACATAAGAAAGCAGAGCTTTCCCATGAGGAAGACACAGCATCAGAGGAGACATAGGAGAACACAGATTTCCCTTGAGGAAGAGACAGCCTCAGAGAAGAATACAAGAGCACAGCTTTCACAAGAGGAAGACACAGCCTCAGAGGAGAAATAGGAGAGCACAGCTTTCCCATGAGGAAGACAGCCTCAGAGGAGACAAAGGAGAGCACAGCTTACCCATGAGGAAGACACAGCCTCGGAGGAGAATAGGAGAGCACAGCTTTCCCATGAGAAAGACACAGCCTCAGAGGAGACATAGGAGGGCACAGCTTTCCCATGAGGGAGACACTGCCTCAGAGGAGAATAGTAGAGCACAGCTTTCCCATGAGAAAGATACAGCCTCAGAGAAGACATAGGAGAGCACAGCTTTCACATGAGGAAGACACAGACTCAGAGGAGACATGGGAGGGCGCAGCATTCCCATGAGGAAGAGACAGTCTTAGAGCAGAAATAGGAGAGTGCAGCTTTCCAATGAGGAAGACACAGCCTCAGAGGAGAAATAGGAGAGGGCAGCTTTCGCAGGAGGAAGACACAGCATCAGAGGAGAATAGGAGGGCACTGATTTCCCTTGAGGAAGAAACAGCCTCAAAGGAGAATAGGAGAGCACAGGTTTCTGATGAGGAAGACAGCCTCAGAGTAGACATAGGAGAGCACAGCTTTCCCATGAGGAAGACACAGCCTCAGAGCAGATATAGGAGGGCACAGCTTTCCCATGAGGAAGACAGCATCAGAGGAGACAAAGGACATCACAGCTTTCCCATGTGGAAGACAAGAGTAGAAATAGGAGAGCGCAAATTTCCAATGGGGATGAAAGCAGCAGAGGAGACATAAGAGAGCAGGCTTTCCCATGAGGAAGACACGCATCAGAGGAGACACAGGAGAGCACAGATTTCCCTTGAGGACGACAGCCTCAGAGGAGAAATCGGAGCGAAACTTTCCCATGAGGAAGACAGAGCCTCAGAGGAGAACAGGAGAGCACAGCTTTCCCATGAGGAAGACACAGCCTCAGAGGAGACATAGGAAAGGGCAGCATTCCCATGAGGAAGACACAGCCTCAGAGGAGAAATAGGAGAGCACAGCATTCCCATGAGGAAGACACAGCCTCAGAAGAGAAATACGAGAGTACTACTTCCCCATGAGGATGACACAGCCTCAGAGAATAGGAGAGCACAGTTTTCCCATGAAGACACAGCCTCAGAGCAGACATAGGAGGGCACAGCTTTCACACGAGGAAGACATAACCTCACTGGAGAGTAGGAGAGCACAGCTTTCCCATGAGGAAGACACAGCGGCAGAGGAAGGCACAGCTTTGTCTTGAGGAAGACAGAGACTCAGAGGAGACATCAGAGGGCACAACATTCCCATGGGCAGAAAGCCTCAAAGGAGACAGAGGAGAGCACAGCTTTCCCATGAGGAAGACACAGCCTCAGAGGAGAAATTGGAGAGCACAGCCTTCCCATGAGTAAGACACAGCCTCAGAGGAGATACAGGAGAGCACAGGTTTCCCATGAGGAAGACACAGCCTCAGAGGAGAGTAGGAGGGCACAGCTTTCCCATGGCAACGGGCTCTAGAAGACCTAGACTCTGCTGTGAAGAAGGAAATCGTCCCAAAAGTCCAGAGAAAGAGTCCTCCCAAATTCTTTATCAGCTCGTCCTATGAGCTCATTGATGGCTTCTGTGGGGTTCATTTATCCTTCTCCTCACTGGGGAGCTCTAGTCCACAAGTGTCCAGTTTCACATACAGCTGCAAGACCCTCCATACTAGGGCCACACTCCAGCATGCAGTCTTCACAGATTTTTTGATCAAATGGATCAAGAGTAGAGGGTCTGTCCATGAATAATAAAACATAGAGAGGAAATAAGACACATGGAACAGAATTCTCTCGTTGGGTTGATAATATATATACCCAATAATTCTTTTTTTATTCCTTTTTAGGGCATGAAAGGTTTCTTTTCCTCACCTTTCACTAAGACTATGGCCAATGCCTCTGTAACAAAGTACAGATTAACAAGAGAAAAGCGTACTCATTTATTTTAAAAGCTTTATGTGGCACAGGAGTCTTCATAAGAAAATGTCCCAAAGAAACAGGAAACCTTGTGTATCATAGTGCTTAGTTAGGTTGGATGAACCGTGGACGCCAGGGACTGGTACAATTGGGCAGAGTGAGTATGTTGTCATGGAGATAAAGTGGGGGAACTTTGCAAGGCCTGTGTGTTCAAATTCTTCTCTGTGTCCCTGTATCTTCAGAGATAAGGATGTTTCTTTCTTCTGGGTATAAGGACTGCTCCTCTCAAATGAGGTCTTATGATCTGCTCCTGGGGGTGCAGAGAGTGACCTGCCTGCTTCTGCTTCTTCTCAAATGCTACTTGAGTTATCTCAGCTGATGCCCTTCCTGGGAGACAAAACCATCTTTGAGTATTTCAGGATTCCAAAATAGACTCCATTCCTTGGATTTACCAAAAGCACCATGCTAAAGGGCCTGTCAGGACGTTCACCAGAAAGACTAACCTATTTCCCTGTAAGGGAAGTGGCTGGATGGTCCTGCCCCAGATTCTCTGATGTGGACCTCACCTGGGATGCAACCCTGGTACATCTCCTCCGTCTCAGTCGTTAGAAGTAATTTAAACAAAAATGGTCTTCTGATACAGTCATTGCTTAATTGCAATTTCAACTAAATATACCCCTCAGAATCTCCTTGAATTCTATTCAATAACTAAATGTCTACTAAATGCCTACAATTGTGCTTTCAAGAGTAATAGCTGAGGCGAGCACAGTGGCTCACACCGTAATCCCGGCACTCTGGGAGGCCAAGGCGGGTGGGTCACTTGAGGTCAGGAGTTTGGGACCATCCTGACCAACATGGCAAAACCCGGTCTCTACTAAAATTACAAAAATTAGCCAGGCATGGTGGTGCATGCCTGTAGTACCAGCTACTTGGGAGGCTGAGGTAGGAGAATCACTTGAACCCAGGAGTCAGAGGTTGCAGTGAGCCAAGATCACAGCATTGCACTCCAGCCTGGGTGACAGAGTGAGACTCTGTCTCATTAAAAAAAAAAAGAAAGAAAAACAGTAGTAAGTGAATAATATGCAATATTATTCTTTTTACAGCTTCATGTGCGTTGCATTTACACATGTTCTTATGTATTTTCATGAGAATTATATACTGTGCAATGTGTATTTTCAACAGTGAGACTAAAAACTTCTTATGTCTCTTTCTTCTTTGGCCTCAAACATTATTTTTTATGCTAACTAAATCATCTACATTATTACTCTGTGCTAACTAACATAAATAAATTAGTACACTATTCTCATTTACCCAACTTTTTAATACCATTCCTACTAACATTTCCAAATATAAACTGTATCATCAGTAGTTATAAAGAGTTTAGGTGCTCCCCCAATGTGCTCCTACAGCACCCTGAACTTCCTCTGTACGAGCTTTGATCATCCTGTATTGAAATGAGAAACTCCTGCATTTCCACTTGTCTGCTAACCCCAGCATACCACGTCTGCAGAGTAGGGAGTGTGTATCTTACTTATCCTTGCAGTCGCAGTGCCTGAGACCCCAGCATAACACGTCTGCAGTGTAGGGAGTGTGTATCTTACTCATCCTTGCAGTCACAGTGCCTGAGACCCCAGCATAACACGTCTGCAGTGTAGGGAGTGTGCATCTTATTCATCCTTGCAGTCACAGTGCCTGGGATAGGTGCTCAGTTGCTGAATGGCCACAGCCCGTGTGTTCTTTCTGTAGTGTGTGTCTCATTCGGAGGCTTAGCTGCTGACACAGGCTGAACTTCGACACAAACTTCTTTCCCACCAGTCTGTTTCAAAGTAGCTCAACCACGCCCCAACACACTTTGACCCTTTTTAGTATAGATTTTCAACTACTATTTTCTACTCCTTGAAAGCATAACAAATAAAAGAACTTTCTTTTTCAGTAAATTCTGAAACATAATTACCTTACCAGTCATGCCAGGTGAATCTCATTGAGCTCTTTTGATTAAGGTAATGCTAATTCATAAAAGAAAGTACCCTAAATTCTGACTTTAACAAACAGGGAAAATCAGGGACTTGTCTAATTCAACTCACAAAATTCAGCCACGTTTCTTTTACCGTGAGCATGGTGAAAGGGATTCAACTGACTAAATAAAGGAAAACAAAAGGAAAGGTTAAGTAATAGTATATTACATTTGGGGATGAGGGAGATTTTCTAATGCTATAACAGAGGGATTACTTTTGAACTTATTTTCCCCGTCTTTATTACTGACTTTGAAGAGGAGTAAATTGCATATTTTTTTTCTTTTTTTGAGACAGTCTAACTCTGTCGCCCAGGCTGGAGTGCAGTGGCATGATCTCAGCTCACTGTAGCCTCCGCCTCCTGGGTTCAAGCGATTTTCCTGCCTCAGCCTCCTGAGTAGCAGGGACTACAGGTATGCACCACCACATCCAGCTAATTTTTGTATTTTCAGTAGAGACAGTGTGTCACCATCTTGGCCAGGCTGGTCTGAAACGCCTGGCCTCAAGTGATCCACCTGTCTCAGCCTCCCAAAGCATTGAGATTACAGGGGAAGCAGAGATAGCAAATTTGATAAGGCTTTTGGAGCTGATGTTGGATTCTGCAGGAGTAATGTCACAAGGGGTGCCCACGTAGAAGGAGCCCCTTTACTCACAGAATTTATCATGACCTGGGTAACAGGCCTATTCAGCTGGGGAATATCCCCATCATCATAAAGTCAGCCCCTCATGTCTCACATACAAAGCATATCGGCTGGGTCATCTGGGGTGCTCCGCTTGGCATTTATAGGTGGAGTTGGACAGTCCACTTATCATGGAAAACAGACCTTCTCATGGCTTTTCTCTAGTCCACTTGGCTGGCTGTTCCCGTAGGAATAACCTCCTGTGTGTCTGGATCACATATACCAATCTGTGGTTGTTCAGTAGTGAGTGTGGGTCCTGCACCAGCCCAAACAACTCTTTCACTCTGCAGCATTTAAAACCAGAGACGCTGCTCCTAAATTAGTCACTGTCAATCTGTTTTAGTATAGGTTCCTCAAGAAGTTGATGATATCAATGTTCAAAATGGAGCAGTTCCTTCACACGACACCCTCTGGTTTCAGTAGTAGTTGGTTTTTCCCTTCTCCCACCTTCACTACCTTCTTGGTGACCAGTTTTGAAGGTACTTTCTGGTGCCCAGGCTTAATGTTCCCCTTTCTGGTGGCTTTGAATCTAGTGGCCTGAGTTGAGACAGACCCACATCTGAATTTAGTCCAGCCTCAAGGCCTAACCCAGCACCCTCTTTAGCTTTCATTTTAGCCATTATAGGTAACAATAACCAAGGGACTGAATCTTTTTCTTTTTTCTTGTTAGTTTGCATTTTCTTATGCATCCAGTGAACTAATTCCTGGGAGGTTGGATCCATCTCTAAATTTGGCTGATAACTTTACCTTTAGTAACTGATCTCAGCATAGCTGCAGCTTCATACCATGGGTGACCGCGTGGCCACCTGGGAATCGAAGATTCTTCATCCTCCCACCTTTTAATACTTTCTCTTTTCAAAGCACATGCTTCCATCAGTCAGGGCCATTCAAGCAAATCCCACTTCACTGACAATTATGTAGGGAAAAACTCTCTCAAACCTTGTTTTTTTTCCTCTACTCTCACACCACAAAAATCATCAGCAGAGAAGACTTCTTTGACCAAATATATGGGGGTCTTTTCCCCATGCATCAAGCAGCAGACACGAGTTGGATGTCCTCAAATTCAGTTCTGACACTGTCTACCTTGAGATAGCATCAGGTCCCATAGGTTGGGGACTCAGTACCCAAGATTCTCCCCAAACTCCCAGAAACGAGTTGCAAGTCTGGGCCTCCAGAACGTCTGACTGACTGGCTTCAAGTTGAAGTTACCATGATCCCCTCATTGAGTTTGATTAATTTGCTGCAGCAGCTCATAGAACTCAGAGAAACACGTTTGCCAGCTTATCATAAAAGATGCTACAACAGATACAGGTGAAGAGACACATAAGGCAATGTATGGGGGATGTGGCATGGCACTTCCTCACCTCCCTGGACACTACCCTCCTCTATGAACCTCCACGTTTTCAGCTAACCAGAAGCTTTGGTGTCATTTTCAAATGCCATGGGCTCACTTTGTATCTGTGTTACATTTTGATAATTCCAGCAATATTTCAAAATGTATTATTATACTTGTTATGGTGCTCTGTGTTCAGTGACCTTTGACATTACTGCTATGTTCTGGGGCACCATGAGCTGCATTCATGTACAAAGGCATACTTAATTGATACATACTCTATGGACTCTGACTGCCTCACCAACCGGCTGCTGTCCCATTTCTCTTCCTCTCCTTGGGCCTCCCTATTTTCTGAGACCCAACAATGTGAAAATTAGGCCAATTAATAATCTTACAAGCCAAATAATAATCCCAAAATGGCCTATAAGTGTTCGTGTAAAAGGTAGAGTCTCATGCATTTCTCACTTAAAATCTAACGCTAGAAATGATTAAGCTTAGTGAGGAAGACATGTCAAAAGATGAGACGGGCTGAAAGCTAGGCCTCTTGGACAAAACAGCCAAATTGTGAATGCAAAGGCAAAGTTCTTGAAGGACACTAATCCAGGGAGCACACCATGGTAAGAAAGTGAAACAGCATTATTGTTGGTATGGAGAGTTTAATGGTCTGGATAGAAGGCCCAACCAGCCAGAACATTCCTTTATGCCAAATCCTAATTCAGAGGAAGGCCCTGACTCTTCAGTTCTATAAAGGCTGAGAGAAGTGTGGACGCTGCAGAAGAAAAGTTTGAAGCTAGCAGAGGTTGGTTCATGAGATTTAAGGAAAGAAGCCCTCTTCATAGCATAACAGTGCAAGGTGAAGAAGGAAGTGTGATGGAGAAGCTGCAGCAAGTTACCCAGAAGATCTAGCTCAGATAACTGATGAAGGCAGCCACACAACACAATAGATTTTCAGTGCAGATGAAAGAGCCTTCTCTACTGGAGGTACAAGTCATCTAGGACTTTCACGGTTAGAGAGAAGAAGTCAACGCCTGGCTTCAAAATTTCAAAAGACCGGTTGAGTCTCATGACGGGTTAATGCATCTGGCGACTTTATTGCAATGTTTGCTTTATTTCAGTAGTCTAGAACTGAACTCGCAATATTTCCAAGATGTGCCTGTAAATAGGACAGATACAGTGAGTCATTAATGGTCAAGAAACCAAGTAATCTGATGATAGTAAACTAGCCTCAAGACTGAGGAAAAATTTTCCAGAAGAATTTGGGCCCATTATTGTCCTCATTCATGCACGCAATACTAACCTGCATGCCTACTTATGCCAAGAACTATTTTAAGAGATAGAGATGCAGCAATGAACAAAACAGTCTCTGCTCTCATGGAGCTTGCATAGGGCAGAGTGGGAGCAACCAGTGAAGAAATTTGAAAATGTGTATACAAGATAGGTCAGATGGTAAGAAGTGCTTTAAAGAAGAATAAAGTAAAATTAGAGAATAGAGAGTGAGAAGGTGCCATTTTAAGTGAAACGGTCAGAAAAGATTCTTCTTATGACAGAGTAATAATTAATAATTAAGCAAAGGCCTGGATAAGAGAGGAAGTAAGCCAACCTGATTCCTGATGAGGAAGCATTCCAGGCAAAGGGGACCACACATGCAAAGGCCCTGAGGCAGAAGCACATCTGCCTGGTGACTTTGAAGATTGCAATAATAGAGGGGAGACTGATTGGACTAGAGACCAGAGAAGTGTCAGAGGACAAGATGGTTTAAGACATTCCTAGCCATGGAAGGTTTTAAGCAGATGAAAACATTATTTGCCTTATGCTTTAAAAAGACTTCCTCTGGGTCACCTGAGGTCAGGAGTTCAAGACCAACCTGGCCAACATCGCAAAACCCCATCTCTATTAAAAACACAAAAATTAGCCAGGCTTGGTGATGCATGCCTGTAGTCCCAGATACTTGGGAGGCTGAGGCAGGAGAATCGCTTGAACACAGGAGGTAGAAGTTGTAGTGAGCCCAGATTGCATCACTGCACTCCAGCCTGGGCGACAGAGGAGACCCCGTCTCAAAAAACTAAAATAAATAAGCCTTACGCTGGTTGCTCAGTGAAGAACAAAGTGAAGGGAGAAAGAGAAAGGGAGAGGAGTTAGGAAGATACTTTGATAATCCATGACAGCAATGACGTAAAGTGAAGCAGGGTGTACACAATTGGTGTGGCAAGGGAAGCTCAGATTCTGAACACAGTTCAACGGTGTATATGCTGACATGAGGTGTAAGAAACAAAGAGCGGTCAGGGTAAGTTTTCTGGCCTAACAGCTGGTATGCTGGAGATGCTACTTACTGAGACGGAGAAGACGGAGGAGTGTTGGGCCCAGAGGTTGAAAGTGGAGGATCAAGAATTCCCTTATGGATGTGTGATAGTTGAGATGTCTATTAGTCTTCCAAGTGGTGATAATTGGTAGATAATTAGATATGAGTCTAAATTTTAGAGGACAGGTAGGAGCTGGAAATATGCATTCATGGACCATGCACACATACATGGAATTTAATGCCATTGGACTTCATGAGATCACAGAGGCATGAGTGCACCTAGAAAAACGGTTGAGAACTGAGACCCGGGATACTCCCTTGTGAAAAGGTAAATATTCCTTATACATTTTGAATTTATAGAAATAATGACACAGTAGCCAGTTGCTGAAACACTACCCAGTTCAGAGTAAAACAAAATTCCTATTTTATCGAATCACTGAATGCCATTTAAAATTCAGAATACTTGCAGAGATCCCAAATATCTTAATAAAGATGAATGACTAAGTTCAGATTCATGGCCTAGACTCTGCCTTCCCTGATCGTCTATTTAAAAATCACAATAATGAATAAATAGAACTATTTATGATAAGAGAAAAAGTAAGTTTTAGTAATTTATTATTGAACTTTAAAGAGGTATAATTGAAGAATGATGAATTTTGAAAATATATGTTATGTAATATGTAAGGTACAATGTTTATATTTAAAAAGCAAAATATAAAACCAAATTTAAAACTGCACTGTCCAATATGGCAACAACTAGTCACATGTAGCTTTTTTTTTTTTGGAAGGCACAGAGTCTCACTCTGTCACCCAGGCTGGAGGGCAGTGGTGTGATCATAGTTCACTATAACCTCAAATTTCTGGGCTCAAGCAGTCCTCCTGTATCAGCCTCCCAAGTAGCTGGTATTACATGCTCACACCACCATGCCCAGCTAATTTTGTAAATTTTTTGTAGAGATGGGGTCTCACTATGTTGTCCAGGCTGATCTTGAATTTCTTGCCTCAAGCAATTCTCCCATTGGCTTCCCAAAGCACAGAGATTACAGGAGTGAGTCACCACTCAGCCACATGCATCTTTTGAACACTTGGAATATGTCCAGTCTGAAATTTTAGATATGTACACACCCACACACATACACATGTCCTGTTTTGATGTTCTATAATTAATTTTCTCTCATTTTTTAACTTTTCTATCTTATTAATGTACAGAATCGCCCTGAAATCTGGCTATGGAAAATATCTTGGTATAAATTCATGAACTTGTTGGGCGTTCAGATGCAATTGGACCAAGAGAACAATTGGAACCAGTCTTTCAAAATGTAAGTGCTGTTATTGTTTATAAAAACTTCCTGTCAGTTTAACAGAAAGTCTGTAACAATCATAATATATTTAAAAAGAAAAAGTAGGATGCAATAGTATAATACATTAAATTGGAATAAATCAATAAGAACATAGAGCTTTAAAGAGATCTCAAATACAGTGCAACAAAAATAGCATTAGTACTTTTGCCCACAATTATTTCTGTATACCCTTATTGCCTAGATATGGATCTCATTTCCATTAAAGAACCAGTCAATTTTAGGTCTCAGAGTAGGAAAACAGAATAGTCCCTAAGTATCTTCTTTGTAGCAGAAATCATGGATGCTTTCAGAAGCATTAGAGACTGTCAGCGAACAGTGGAGCTTGCTAAGACCAAGTTGTGACAATTTGTGGTAAAATAAATAATAATAGTTCATTGAAGTAAATATCTCTAAAAGACTTTCAGTTCATAAGCTTAAAACAGTGTATGAAAAGATAGTTTTTAATATAAGAAGAATAAAGATAATATACTAATTCTTAATTTTAGTAAGTAGACAGTTGTATTATGTGGATGTTTTGTTAAATCCTTGTTGATACAGAATACATAATTTCCTTTTTCTGTTTGTGTGAGAAGTAAAGATTGAACAAAAATATGTGAGTGCTAAGTAGTGTTTAAAAAGTAGATAACTATATCAAAAACAGTAAGGACTACTGGGCACCACGCAGAACAAATAGAAGATAAGCTCAGCCTTTGAGTAGCAGCTTTGGTAGTATATAATAATGAACTGAAAATAGGAACTCAGCAGTGTTTTCTAAGATGACAGATTAAACAAACATCCCACCAGAAAGAGGTAATCACTTAGACTGATTTCCTCATCCCCTATGATAAAATATTGTCAGTGACTTGAAAACTATCTTGACCCAATCCATTGAGAAATGCATTTTTACATTGCAGCCCAGCACACACACATGTATAACTGAAGCAAGAGTTGTACTTAACAATACTTATCCATGTGTTATGCACCTTGATATTTCTTATTCTCTTTTACCCCTTCCTCTGTGTGTCTGTGTATATTCCTTCCCCCCGCCACCCACCCAATACCATTCAGGAAACACTACATTGATTTCATTACCTGCTAATCTCTTGCAACCCCTTTGAGATGATCCTACTAGTTATGATGAGATACTTCTAATAAAAGTTACACCAGTAGAAAATGACATTATTTCATAAGTCCAGGATGATGACTTAGATAGTACTAATAATACAACACTTAGGAAAGTTCATTTCATTTTATTTTTAGGAAGGACACTAAATTTCAAAATTTTAAGTTTAAATGAAAGAGGGTCTTAAAACTCTATTGCAAAAAGGACTCAGCTGAATAATCTGTGGCACAGGTTTAAATCGCCTTGGACCACACCGCCATGTTCCAGGGCACACCAGGAGCCATCCAGATGAGAGACCACCCAGCCCTTGTGACTTGACTAAGAAATTAAATCCATGTTATCAGCATGTTTTTAACTGGATGTGATATAAGGTTAACATATTTTTTAATCATTGTATTTATAAATATTTTGTCTAAGTGTTATGGTATTCCAAGTTTTCCAAAAAAATCAACCAAATACAAGTTATAAATAAACATTATATTTGTTAAGGGAGTTAAGCTAACCAAATTTATAACCCAGATTTAGATACACAAGAAAATCAGTTTTTAAAGTTTTGTTTAATAGAAAGCCGTGTAATACATCAGACATTAAGCAACTAAAAAAGTATATGAATATTTATTTTCACACCACAAAACTCCCTCAGACATTGATTCTTAAATTTGAAACACCAAAGGATTGTATATACCTTTTCATGTTTTCTAATTGTGAAGAAAATAAATTTTACTTAAAAATGCTAATATTTGAATAAAGTATGCATTCATAATTATGTTGTCTTTAAAGTTAACTTTTCAAACTGAACTAAATCAGTTTTATCTTCAGTAGATCTTTTAGAAAGGAAGCAATCTTACCTTATCTAATTAGAATTTAGTCCTACTAGGAAGATACACTACAAATGTTTATTGTGGTAATCTTTGAATACTAAAATGAAAGGTGATTTTGGTTTCCTTTTCTATATGTTCTTGTATTATATTTTTCAGGTTTTTCTCTAAGTTATTTTCTGTGATTTTTAAATCAGGGAGGAAAAATTAATTCAGTCTAAACACTTAATTAATGTTTCTTCTACAAGAAGTATCCTCATGGCTATTTTGTTATTTTGTCTCACTTAGGGGAAAAAGGCTTTGTTGGCCTCACATAGCTGCTTTATTAGATGCAGTGAAGCAGGGGACATAGAAGCAAAACGTGAAACAGCAGGAGAAGAAGAAATGGTCAGGGTAACTCAAGGTAACGAAGACATTTTCTACAGGTGACTACATTCATACATGCGATGTGACTGTATCTCTTTAAAAATGTTAAATGGTAATTTACTGTCACTTTAAAGATTTAGTTAATAGCTTTTTATAATGTGGTGTTTCAAATAGACTCATTTTTAATTATAAATCCTACAGTTGATGGCTCATTTATACAATGTGGTAGAGAAATGAGTGCATCTGCTACCTTGCCATTATCTCCATGGATTAGTATCTTTTTTCTGGTAGTTCCACATGCTCTTTTTAGGCTTTCATGTTCTTGTTTTCTTGCTTGTATTTTAAAATCTAATTTTTAAAAATAGGTAACATGTACACGTGGTCCAACATTTTCAAATAAAAGGCATTTGAAGACATATGCCTGCCATGCGTGTTACTCACCTGTGTCCAGCTCCTGTTCCTCTTTTCCTTTGTTTTGTTCTTTTATAGCCTCCTAAAATTTCTTTATAAACATGAATATATTTATAATTTTCAACTATTTTACACTAAAGGTAGCCTCCTCTATATTCTTCTCTACTTTGATTTTTTTTTTCCCTTAAAATTGTAATCTTGGAGAGTTTTCTACTATTAATTTGAATGTAGAAAGTTTTCCTCTTTTTCTTGCTTTTCCTCTCTTTCTCTTTTTTTAACAACCACATAATACTCCATTTTAGGGATGTACCTTTATTTTGTCTCTTATAGATAATGAAATTTAGGCTTGTTTTCCAGTCTTTTGCTCTTATAAACAGTGCTGCAGTACATAACATTGAATATGCATCAATTTGAGATGTGCAGGTTGGACCTTAAGATAAATTTCCAGAAGCAGAATTACCAGAGTCAGGGGTATACACATTTGTATTTATGTAATGCTTTGAGCTTCTGTGATGATAATCACTCTATGAAACATAAAAAAAAATCAGAACTTCTGGGGCCTTAGCCTTTACATTTTAAAAATATTTTTATTAATGAGTACCTGTCTTCTTTGCATTAGGAGAAACATGAATCACATAAAACATTATTTTGGTCTTATTTTTAATAAAAATCTGTTGTGTGCATTACTATAGCTGGAAATAAAAAATTCCTTATTCCCAGCTAAATTCCCCTCATTCCGAGTCATTTGCGGTGGTTATCCGATGTTGCACCAAGTGGCCTGTGCCCCCCTAATCCTACTCTTTGTCTTACATCATTATAAAAGTTACACAACATCTATGCCATTTCAAGGGTTGAAATTCTAATAAATACCTGTTAAGATTACACCTAGATATCAAAGGTAGTTAACTGGAATTTGAGTGAAACACATTTTAAGGGCTTGAATTTTTTAGATTCACAAAAGCCACTGATCTTTAATGATAAACATATACCAGGACTGTGTCTAAAGAATAATCGTACTGATTGTTGAAGCACTATAGGCTTTGTTCTGTGTCTTGGCATTCCATCCAGAACTAAGCAAAGGCATATGATAAGGACCCTGATCTTTAAAATGATAAACATATAACCAGGATGTGTATTAAAGAATGAACTCTCCCCCATACTTGACACATGGTTTTTTCTGTTTCTTGGCATTCAGCGTCCCGGGAGGGTACTGAGTCATCACAAACTTTCTCTTGCTTATTGTTGTCCTCCTGTGGGGAATCACAGGTTGCATCACAGTCTGACCCAGATTTAGGGACTCTCATGTAGGCATTGTGGGGGCCAGAGTGGAAGGCTCTAACAGAGGGGGCAAATGCCTTTTCTAAAATGTCCTTCGTTCTTATAATTAGAACATAAAAATTTGTGTTACATTTTTCTCTACCAGTGTAATTTAAAAGCATCTATCAAATCTGTGTATGTTCTTCATGTTAGATTTCCGGTCATATGTTTGATTTTCTTTTAGAATAGTCCTGATTTCAGATAATTTCAAATCTAAAGCTCAAACAATTTCAATCTAAAATGTAGGTATTTTCTTAGAGAAGTGAAATGCTATATTTTTTCATTGCATGCAGCTGGCACATGCATTGTAATCTTGAATTTCCATAATGCTCCTGTGAGGTGCATGTGAGCTCAGCCTTACAGACAGGAAGAAAGCCTCTGACCCTCCTTACATCCTCGTGGTTTTTGTCAGTCAATTCATGGAAATCACAGTGATTTCAAGGTGTGGTAAAACAGGATGTGTACCCAGGCCCAGCTGACTCCAGAGGCCACTCTCAGTATTTCATAGCACATTGCTTCTCCGGAAAGAGGTCATTGGGGAAATGCAGATGGGTTTGTGACTTACGTTTCATTTTATTTATTTATATTTTATAGTATCATGTTTAAATTATTTTTCAGCAGGATATCATCACAAAAGTGTTACTGAAGGCAACAATTGCAAATATATGTGCAGTGCTTTGCACTTATGCAAAGAAACAAAGATACACAATGATTGCATTTTTCACTATTTAAAGCAATTTTCAGACGAAATACAAAGTTTTCTGGGTGTCTTTGGTTAGTCAAGTACTTGGAAGCTCTGAACAGTGATTATTTAGGACCCTTCTCGTACCATTTAATTGCAGGCTCTTCAAATCTCTCTCAGCCCTTCACCTTTATGACCTTGCCTTATCTACCAGAACACAGATCCCTCTTACTAAAGGTAGCATTGTGTTACCTCTGTCAGCCCTTCACCTTTATGACCAGAACACAGATCCCTCTTACTA
>NW_022096962.1:0-42249 GCF_006542625.1 Nomascus leucogenys
CATATCTCTCTATGACATTACAAATAATATCAAAGGGTGTACACCCCTGTGACATATTAGGAGTAACATTCTTCTAGGGTATTACAGATAATGTCACAAGGTGAACACCTTCTGTGACATTTTGTACACCCTTTGTGACATTGAAAGAAACATCCCCCTAGGATATTATGAAGAATGACACAGGCGGTGTACACACATTGTGAAATTAGTAGTGAACTCCCGCAAGGATATTATGAATTTTATGACAGGGTCTACACGCCCTGTGACATTAGTAGTGACGTTTTCCCAGAATATTACGAAGAATATTGAAGGATGTACAGGAACTGTGACTTACGACTAACATTTCCAGAGAATATTACACGTAATATCACTGTGTGTACACCCCGTGTGACATTAGGAGTAATTTCCGACAAAACTATAACGAAATATTTCACAAGGTGTACACCTCTGTGACATTAAAAGTAATATTTCCCTAGAATATGATGATAATATCACAGAGTGTACACCCTCTGTGGTATGAGGAGTGACATCTTCTAAGGATAATACGAGGAATTTCACAAGGTGTAGAAACCCTGTGACATATGGAGTGACAACCCCCTAGCATATGATGAATACTATTAAAGGGAATATAGCCCGTGTGGCAATCAAAGTAACTTCCCCTTAGAAGACTAACACCCCACGGTGTACACACATTATGATATTCTTATTATTGTCCCGCTAGGATATTGTGAATAATATCACAGTGTGCAGAGTCCTGTGACATGAGGATGAACATTCCCCTACATTACGGATATAGCAGGGTGTGTACCCCCTGTGACTTTAGTAGTGGCATGTTCCCAGAATACGGAAAATAATGTCCCAGGGTGTCAACCAAGTGTGGCAGTAGAGAAAACATCCTAGGAGTAAAGGATTAACAGGGCGCCGCCCGCAATGGGGGAGTAATATCACCCCCCTCTCCTCCGCTGGATATTACGAGCCACGTCGCAGGCGGACGAGGACGCTCCCCCGGTACTAAGAGCCAGCGGGGGAGAGGGGCTGTCTCTTACTCCGCGTATCGCAGGAGGTGTCTACAGCCCCTGCGATATTGGGAGTGATATCATCCTCTCCCCCTGAATAGAAGAAACAATATCACAGGAGGATGTACACCCCCTGCGATATTGGAAGTAACATCATTTTCTCCCCCTCGGCATATTCGCAGCAATATCACAGTGGGTGTGTACAGCCCCTGCCACATTGCCGCTAGTATCTTCCTCTCCCTCCCACGATAGAAGGAACAATGTCACAAGGGTTTGTACACCCCCTGCCATATTGGGGGTAATTATCTTCCTCTCTCCCGCTGCATATTAGGAACAACGTCACAGAAGGGGTGTACACCGCCTGCTATATTGGGAGTGATATCATCCTCTCCGTCCCTGGATATTAGGAAAAATATCCCTAGGGATTGTACAACTCCTGCAGTATTCGGACTAATATCATCCTCTCGCCCCCTGGATATTAGGATCAATATCACAGGGGTGGTGTGCACCCCCGGCGAAATTGGAAGAAATATCATAGTCTCCACCATTGGATGTTAGGGACAGTATCACGGGGGAGGTCTCCGCCCCCTGCGATATTGGGAGTCATATCATCCACTCCCACCAAGGATATTAGGAACAAGTTGACCGAAGGGATGTACACCCACTGCAATATTTTCCATATTTCATCCTCTACCCCCTGGCTATTAGGAGTAACATCACAGAGGGGTGTACACTTTCTGCAATATTGAGAGTAATATCCTCTCCCCCATGGATATCAGAAACAGTTATAGTAATTATTAATATTAATAACTATAATAACAATAGTAATCATCGATATTAATAATTACAGTAGAGACAGTAAAACTTAATATGCATTAAAAATATTAACGATTACTATTAATTAATAGCAATATCACTATTAATAATAAAATAATGATATCAGTAATTAATGTTACTTAAATCAATCATAAGTGTTGTTGGTAATAAAACAATAATTAAGATTAATAACTAAATTATTAAAAATGACATTAGTGGTAATAATTTTAATCCTGTGTAATCATATCTAAAATAATCATTAATGATTAATAACGTTATACTATGAATTAATATTACCATTGATAATTATTATTAAGACTGATATTTAATAATTAATAATATTATTACTCCTAATACTGCAGGGGGTGTACACCTACCTCGGATATTGTTCCTAATATCCAGGGATGGAGAGCATGATATTAGTTTTAATATCACAGTAGGTGTACACTCACCCTGTGACACTGATCTTAATATCCAGCAGGTAGAGTATGGCATGACTGCCAGCATAGCAATGAATGTACAGCCACCCGGTGATATTGCTCCTAATATTCACGGAAGAAGCGTATGATATTACTCCCCATATCGCAGGGAGTGTACACCTCTTCTGTGATATTGTTCCTAGTATCCCGATGGGGAGAGGATGATAATAATTCCAGCATCGCAGGCAGTGTTCACCCACCCTGCGATATTGTTCTTAATATCCTGAAAGGGAGAGGATGATATGACTCCCCATAATAGATAGATATTACTCCCCATAATAGAGCAGGAGGTGTACACCCACCCTGTGATATTCTTCCTAATATTCAGAGGCTGAGAAGTTGATATTACTCCCAATATCACAGGAAGTGTACACCCCAGTGTGAGATGGTCCTTAATAATATTCCAAGGCGGAGGGGGTGATATGACTACATATATCGCAGATAGTGTACACCCCCCAGGGATATTGTTCCCATGATCCTGGAGGGAAGAGGATGATATTACTTTAAATATCACAGAAGGTGGACACACCGCCACTGATATTGTTTCTAATTTCCATGTGGGAGAGGAGGATATGACACGCAATATCGCAGGGAGTAGAGACACCCTTGTGATACTGTTCTTAATATTCAGGGAGGAAGCGGATGATATTACTCCAGTACAGACAGCTGTACACCCTCTGTACACCGAGGATGTACACCCGTCTGTGAAATAGTTCATAATTTCCAGAGGGGGAGATGATATTACTGACAGTATGGTCCACAGGCTGTGAGTCCACCGCAGATCCTAACAACCAGTGGGGAGAAGGGCTGGCTCTTACTTCCCGCTTTGGGGGGTTGCCTCGCCCCCCTGCGATGGGGGTCCTAAGATCCAGGGGTGCAGAGGGGCTGACTCTTACTCCCCGCGTCGCGGGGAGCGCGTCGCTCCCTTGCGATGTGTGTCGTAATAGCCGGGGAGGAGAGGTGCTGGCTCTTACTGCCCGTATCGCGAGGGGTGCCTCACCCCCCTGCGATGTGTGTCGTAGTAGCCGGGGGGTTGTGTGGAGGGTGGCAGAGGGGCTGTCTCTTTTTCCCTGTATGGCGGGGGATGCCTTACCCCACTGCAGTGTAGATCGTAATGGGATGGGGGAGAGGGGCTGGCCCTTACTCCCCATATGGCGGGGGTGCCTCACCCCCCTGCGATGTGGATCGTAATAGCCGCGGGGTGGGGGGGAGAGGAGCTGGCATTCACCATATCCCCCATATCGCTGGGGGTGCCTCACCCTTATCTGGCCCCACGGGCATCCTGCTGATTGTTCCATTTTACAGAGAGCTGATTGGTTCATTTTTACAGAGTGCTCACTGGTGCATTTACAAACTTTTAGCTAAACACAGAGTGCTCATTGGTGCGTTTTCAGCCCTTTACCTAGACCCAAAAGTTCTCCATGTCCCCACCAGATTAGCTAGACACAGAGTGCTGATTGGTGTGTTTACAAACCTTTAGCTAGATAGAGTGTGCTGATTGGTGCATTTACAATCCTTTACCTAGACACAAAAGTTCTCCAAGTCCCCACTCGATTAGCTAGCCACAGAGCGCTGATTGGTGCATTCATTAACCTTTCGCTAGACACAGAGTGCTGATTGGTGCATTTACAATTCTTTAGCTGGACACAAAAGTTCTCCAAGCCCCCACCTGTTCCAGAAGCCCAGCTGGCTTCACCTCTCACCGTCACTCACCGCAGGACTTCGCAGCACCTAGCCCGGGCACTCTGGCAGCCCAGAGCAAGCTCATTCCCTGATCCAGCCCAGCAGGCACCGGCAGGATGTGCTGAGTGTGGGTCTCGTGGAGCCTGCACCCACCGGGAACCTGTGCTGGCCCGCGAGCGCCACATGCAGCCCTGGCTCCCGCCTGCACCTCTCCCTACACACCTCCCCATGAGCAGAGGGAGCTGGCTCCGGCCTTGGCCAGCCCCAGAGAGGGGCCCACATGGTGCAGCGGCGGGCTGAAGGGCTCCTGGAGTGCAGCCAGAGTGGATGCCAAGGCATAGGAGGCGCCAAGAGTGAGCCAGGGCTGCTAAAATTTTGTCACCTCTCAATAGTGTCTACTTCTAACCATTTGGAAAATACAGTCATGTTTCTTAGTCTATTTGAAGATGACACACCCAGATTTTTCCATAGATTAACAACAGATTTGATAAATTATAGTAGAGTATCTCTACATATCCATTTTACCCCATGTTTGTCTGACTTGCTCTTCCATGTTTATTTACATCACTTTTTACTTTTGCATTCTACCCAAGGGTATTTGCTGGAGTAGGTAGGAATGTTAACTCCCATCTCTAATAATTTCTGACATTGCATGATCCCTAAGGAAAAATATGGTCATGTACTCTACTTCCATATTAATAATGCTTTTTACTTATGGAAATTTGACAAGCCATTGAAGGGTAGAAATGATTAGTATGTTGGATATAATGGAAAGTACTCTCTACTTAACTGATTCTTCATTTGTTTTATTGCATTAAGGGGAATAGAGCTAGCAATGAATTTACCTCTGCTTGAGTTTTATTCCTTTGATCTCTTGCTTCATGGAATCTAGCTCTTCCTTTCTTTTAATAATTCAGTAATTGCTTACCATTCCATTTTTCTATCCTTTGACCTAAGCTAATTAGTTTTTTTCACTAGCATAACACTATAATAACTGTTATTTCTACTATTTCCCTTTAGAGTTATACAAGTATAATGAGGAGTCCATTGAATTGTATTTTAACTGTATAAATACATAAAAACGTGAAATGTTGAGAAGTGAGTCAAGTTTATATTTTGCATGTAGTGTATCATACCTAATGTGTTTCTCATCTTAAACCTTCTTAGATTTTCACAGGACAACGTCTTCAACCTGTAAAATGATATTTTGAGGAGAACAGACATTTCAGTGAGTCTAATTTTAAAGTTAGGTGTTTATCTCTAGGGTTGATCTATTGGAATTACTTATCTGAGCCAAAGTAATTCAAGTAATTCAGGTGTAGTGAAACACTTCTAATTTTAAATTCAGAAGCATTGAAGAGTGAGTTGGATTATTGGCTGTAGCACTTACTTGATCCTCTTTCTTATCACCCTTGACTTTTAAAGCCTGGCTTTAAAAAAATATATGCTTCAGAAATTCATGTGCTCACCAGCATTTGATTCATTAATTTTGAAAGACTATTACAAAGGACTCTTAGCGATGATAAGTTTAGAGATACCAAAAACCCAAGTGTGAACTTGGACAATTAAAAGAAAGACATATGTAAAAATGCCAGAATGAATCATAGGTTCCAAAGTATAAATCTTGGGTAAAGGGGACATCATAACAGGCAAGTCACAGGGAAGTCACGATTGCTTTTAAGTCTAAATCCTCACTCAATGACTTCTTCGATTTAAAGGTGGAGAGAGACTAAAGAACTTCCATTTTGTCCCGGTTACATAGGTTTTCAGTGTATACATTTGAAAGACTTTTATCTTTGTGATTCATTAGCAAGTGTTTCAAAAGGTTAAAGAGAACACAGATTTTATAGGTATCAAACTAAACTTCTGTGTATCAGGCCTCTGAGCCCAAGCTAAGCCATCATATCCCCAGTGACCTGCACGTATACATCCAGATGGCCTGAAGCAACTGAAGATCCACAGAAGTGAAAATAGCCTTAACTGATGACATTCCACCATTGTGGTTTGTTTCTGCCCCACCCTAATCTCCCCCACCCTTAAGAAGGTTCTTTATATTCTCCCCCACCCTTACGAAGTTTCTTTGTAATTCTCCTCACCCTTGAGGATGTACTTTGCGAGATCCACCCCCTGCCCACAAAACATTGCTCTTAACTCCACCGCCTATCCCAAAACCTATAAGAACCAATGATAATCCCACCACCCTTTGCTGACTCTCTTTTCAGACTCAGCCTGCCTGCACCCAGGCGAAATAAACAGCCTTGTTGCTCACACAAAGCCTGTTTGGTGGTCTTTTCACACGGACACGCATGAGACACTATGTGACTAGGTACTTAATGTTGATTTGGGAGACCTAGGGATAAACTCAATTAACTTTTTGGATATCCTCTTTCCTTTCTCCCTGCCTCCATTCCTCTCTTCTTCCTTTCCTCTTTCTCTCCTTCTTTCTCTCATTTCTCTTCTTAAATATATAACAGCATTTAGCAAGAGTTGGGTTAACATTTCTGGCATGATTATAATCACAATTTCTATCCAGTATTCCTTATTGCAGTGTATTTATGTGTGTGTGTGTGTATAATGTGTATGCCTACAGATACACACTAATATGAAACATATAATATATAATTTTATACTATGGTAGAATTGATACTAAAAAACATGTTTAATATTAAAGAATTACTTATAAACTGAGTTTTTAATGCTTACTAAATGACATTCCAGTACTGATGTAAAGTGTTTTCAAATGGGAAACAACAAAAAGTTACACATTTTAGTGCATTATTACCAAAATAAAATACATTTAGTTATCTTTGTCTTCCAATTTTTTTATAGCTTGCTGTTTACTCTCTACTGTGTTGGCACAGTAGAGATTAGAAATACATCATTATGCTGTTTTACATGTAAATAATTCTGAATAATAATAATTGTGAATAATTCACCATTCCACTGGAGGAAATAAGCCAGAAACTACTACTTGATATAGTCCTTAGATGGAACTAGAATTATTATAGGGAGAGGAGAAGGGAAAAAAGTGACTTCAAGATAGCGAAGAATTTTAAAAAACAGAGAAGGAACAGAACAGGTCTGATGTGTTAAAGTGAGTGGAGAGAGAGCCCTTTTGTGAAAGAAGGGGCTCTTGGACTTGGTGGGAGGCAGTCTGCATGCAGATGGGTGTGTCCCCATCAGGGAAGATTTGAACAATTAGTCCAAGTGGTGGGTAAACAAGTTTCTAAGCAAAGAAAAAATAAATTTAGTTAAATGGGAGGAATAAGTTCAAGAGACCTATTGCACAATATGGTGACAATGAACTGTATTCTTGAAGATTGCTGAGAGTAGATTTTAAGTATTCTCACTACACACACACAAAATAGCTATGTAAGGTAATGCATATGTTTATTAGCTCAATTTAACCATTCCACAATCTATACATATTTCAAAGTGTTATGTTGTACATGATAAATATGTAAAATTTAATATGTCAGTTTAAATAAATGTTTCTAACAAGAATAAGAAAACATCAACCCTGAAAAAAAGAAAAAATTAGTCACCAAATTTCAGAAAACAAAAAAAGAAATATGCTAAAAGTAAATGAATGTAAAGCACATCTCAGGAAAGTGAGTATGCACAGACCTTTGGTCCTACTGCGTACTTCCACTTCTGCCATTTATTGCAGTCATTGCTTATTGACCATAAGGTTTTTCCCTCTAGAGTGTCGACTTGATTAGCCCTAGAAATATTCACAAGCCAGTACTCCCAGAACTCATTATTAGTGGCACATAAGATGAAACTTATTTATCATCTTAGAAATAATGTGTAAGATAAAAGAAGAATTATAGATAGAAATCACTAACGTTAACCTTTTTAACTTGCAATAATATAAATAAACCATTTTATTTTATTTATTTTATTTTCCTGAATGGATAGATTATTCATTACAAAATACTGGGAGTTTGCCTACTAAACAGAGTTTATATAATTGTGTTCTTATATTATGGTCTACACACCACCTTCAGCAGTTTCTCTAGAGTCCTCTGCTAAAGGCATGCTAAATGAAAACCCAGGGTATTCAGGTGAGAACCTGGAATGAATCTGTTACACAGAAATGTTTGGAAAGTATGAGTAACACTCATCTGGGTATCTTTCTGAGTATCAACACTGAAATAGCAAATCCTGATAGAGTCAACCTGGGTAAGTTACTGTTCCTTAACACTGTAATACTTACGGAGTTTAATTCACAGCTCTAGAGGCACCAAATATAATGGATGAGATAAAATGTAACACAAATACATGCACAGGTGTATATGTACTTATACGATAAGAAAATAATATATTGACATAACTGTATTGTTTTTGCTGTTTACTACCAAAGCTGCAGACTAGATGACAGTGAACACTTGACCAGGCATAATCATACAGGGCCTCCTCCCTGGACCCCCTTTCTCTTTTGGCCTGGTGCTACTGTGTCACTGTGTTGGTCTTATTCCTTCTGCTTATGTCTTCTATAAGCTTAATGGAGTGCTGCCCCTTGTAAGTTCTTAATAAAGACTTGTTAAATTCAATTGTGCTTGATTTTCCCCTTTGGCTAAACAAAACAAAATAACACACCATCCAGGGCTGTGAAGAAAGGAATGCTTTTTATTATTATTATTTTTATAACTTTTCATAGGTAGCCAGATTAGATTCAAGCCATTTCTTGTTTAACATCAAATTCAAAGCTATCAATAACCAAGCTATATCATAAAATGTAAAGGTATATCCCTCTATATTTTTCTTCATTTCCCCCCTACACATATATTTTAGCTTTTGTGCCTTTCCTCACCTTATTACACCTGCCTGAAACATCTTTCTTCTCCTTACGTTCTTTTTTTAATTTAAATTAAAAAAAAATTCCAGAAGTTATTGTGGTACAGATGGTATTTGGTTACATGAGTAAGTTATTTAGGGGTGATTTGTGAGGTTTTGGTGCACCCATCGCCCAAGCATTAAACACTGCACCATATTTGCAGTCTTTTTTTTTTTTTGAGACAGAGTTTCGCTCTGTCCTCAGGCTGGAGTGCAGTGACGTGATCTCAGTTCACTGCAATCTCAGCCTCCCAGGTTCAAGCGATTCTCCCACCTCAGCCTCCCAAGTAGCTGGGATTATGGGTGCCACCACCATGCCCAGCTAATTTTTGTATTTTTAGTAGAGATGGGGTTTCACCATGTTGGCCAGGATGGTCTTGATCTCCTGACCTCATGGTCCATCCGCCTTGGCCTCGCAAAGTGCTGGGATTACAGGTATGAGCCACCACGCCCGGCCATATTTGCAGTCTTTTATCCCTTGCCCCTGTTCCACTCTTCCCTCCAAGTCCCCAGAGGCCATTGTATCATTCTTATGCCTTTGTGTCCTCATAGTTTAGCTCCCACATATCAGTGAGAACATTGATGTTTGGTTTTCCATTGCTGAATTACTTCACTTAGAATAATAGTCTCCAATCTCATCCAGGTCACTGCAGTTGCTGTTAATTCATTCCTTTTTATGGCTGTGTAATATTCCATCATATATACATAAGCCACAGTTTCTTTATCCACTCGTTGACTGATGGGTATTTGGGTTGGTTCCATGATTCCGCAATTGTGAATTGTGCTGCTATAAACACGCATGTGCAAGTATCTTTTTTGAATAATGATTTCTTTTCCTCTGGGTAGATACCCAGTAGTGGGATTGCTGGATCAAATAGTAGCTCTGCTTTTAGTTCTTTAAGGAATCTCCACACCATTTTCCATAGCAGCTGTACTAGTTTACATTCCCACCAGCAGTGTAGAAGTGTTACCTGTTCACCACATCCACACCAACATCTACTGTTTTTTTAAGTTTTTGATTATGACCATTCCTGCAGGCGTGAGGTGGTATTGCATTGTAGTTTTGATTTGCATTTCCTTGGTCATTAGTAATGTTGAGCATATGTTTGTTGGCCATTTGTATATCTTCTTTTGAGAATTGTCTATTCGTGTCCTTAGCCCACTTTTTGATGAGTTTTTTCCTTACTGATTTGAGTTTGTTGTAGATTCTGGATATTAGTCCTTTGTCAGATGTATAAATTGTGAATATTTTCTCCCATTCTGTGGGTTGTCTGTTTACTGCTCTGACTGTTAATTTTGCCATGCAAAAGTTCTTTAGTTTAATTAGGTCCCAGCTATTTATCTTTGTTTTTATTGCATTTGCTTTTGGGTTCTTGGTCATGAAATCCTTGCATAAGCCAAAGTCTAGAAGAGTTTTTCCAGTGTTATTTTCCGGAATATTTTTAGTTTCACGTCTTTGGTTTAAGTTCTTAATCCATCTTGAGTTAATTTTTGTATAAGGTGAGAGATGAAGGTCCAGTTTCATTCTCCTACATATGGCTAGCCAATTATCCCAGCACCATTTGTTGAAAAGGGTATCCTTTCCCCACTTTATGTTTTTGTTTGCTTTGTCGAAGATTAGTTGCCTGTAATTATTTGGGATTATTTCTGGGTTCTCTATTTTGTTCCATTGGTCCATGTGCCTATTTCTGTACCAGTACCATGCTGTTTGGGTGACTGTGACCTTATAGTGTACTTTGAAAACGGATAGTGTGATGTCTCCAGATCTGTTCTTTTTACTTAGTCTCACCTTGGCTATGTGGGCTCCTTTTGGTTCCATATGAATTTAGGATTGTTTTTTTCTAATTCTGTGAAGCGTGATGGTAATATTTTGATGGGGATTGCATTGAATTTGTAGATTGCTTTTGACAGTATGGTCATTTTTACAATATTGATTCTACTCATGCATAAGCATGGGGTGTGTGTCCATTTGTTCATGTCATCTGTGATTTCTTTCAGCAGTGTTTTGTAGTTTTCCTTGCAGACGTCTTTCAACTCCTTGGTTAGGTATATTCCTAAGTATTTTTTTTTTTGCACTTATTATAAAAGAAATTTAGTTCTTGATTTGATTCTCAGTTTGGTCACTGTTGGTGTATAGAAGAGCTACTGATTTGTGTACATTAATCTTGTATTCTGAAACTTTGCTGAATTCTTTTGTGAGTTCTATTAGCTTTCTGGAGGAATCCTTAGGATTTTCAAGGTAAACAATCATATCATCAGCAAAGAGTGACAGTTTGACTTCCTCTTTACCAATTTGGATTCCCTTTATTTCTTTCTCTTGTCTGATTGTTCTGGCTAGAACTTTCACTGCCTTTTTTTTTTTTTTTTTAGACAGAGTCTTGCTCTGTTGCCCAGGCTAGAGTGAGAGTGCAGTGGTACAATTTCGGCTCACTGCAACCTCTGCCTCCCAGATTTAAGCGATTCTCCTGTCTCAGCCTCCCGAGTAGCTGGGATTACAGACGCCTGTCACTGCACCTGGATAATGTATTTTTAGTAGAGACGGGGTTTCACCATTTTGGCCAGGCTGGTCTCGAACTCCTGACCTTGTGATCCACCCGTCTCGGCCTCCCAAAGTGCTGGGATTACAGGCATGAGCCACTGCACCTGGCCTCCAGTGCTATATTGAGGTGGATTGGTGAGAGTCGGCATCCTTGTCTCATTACATTTCTCAGAGAGAATGCTTTCAACTTTTCCCATTCAGTATTATGTTGGCTGTGGGTTTGTCATAGATGACGTTTATTATGTTAAGCTATATCACTTGTATGCTGATTTTGCTGAAAATTTTAATCATAAAGGGATACTGGATTTTGTCAAATGCTTTTTCTGCATCTATTGAAATAACCATGTGATTTTTTGTTTTTAATTCTGATTATGTTGCGTATCACATTTATTGACTTGCATACATTAAACCATCCCTGTGTCACTGGTATAAAACCCACTTGATCATGGTGGATTATCTTTCTGATATGCTTTGGATTTAGGTTAGCTAGTATTTTGTTAAGGATTTTAGCGTCTATGTTCATTAAGGATATAGGTCTGTAGTTTTCTTTTTTGGTTATGTCCTTTCCTGGTTTTGGTATTAGGGTGATGCTGGCTTCATAGAATTAATAGTGAGGGTTCCTTCTTTCTCTGTCTTGTGGAATAGTGTCAAAACGATTGATACCAATTCTTTTTTGAATGTCTGATGGAATCTGTCTGGTCCTGGGCTTTTATTTGTTGGTAATTTTTTAATTACCATTTCAACCTCGCTGCTTGTTATTGGTCTGTACAGGGTATCTAATTCTTCCTGATTTAATCTAGGAGGGTTGTATTTTTCCAGGAATTTATCCATCTCTTCTTGGTTTTCTAGTTGATGTGCGTAAAGGTGTTCATAGTAGCCTTGAATGATCTTTTGTATTTCAGTGGCGTCAGTTGTAATATTTACTGTTTTGTTTCTAAGTGAGGTTATTTGGATTTTCTCTTTTCTTTTCTTGGTTAATCTTGACAGTGATCTATCAATTTTATTTATCTTTTTGAAGAACCAGCTTTTCATTTCATTTATCTTTTTTTTTTGGTTTGTTTGTTTCAATTTCATTTAGTTCTGCTTGATCTTGGTTATTTCATTTATTCTGCTGGGTTTCGGTTTAGTTTGTTCTTGTTTTTCTAGCTCCTTGAGGTGTGACCTTAGAGTATCAGTTTGTGCTCTTTCAGTTCTTTTGATGTAGGCATTTAAGGCTATGAATTTTCCTCTTAGCACTGCCTTTGTTGTATCCCAGAGGTTTTGATAGGTTATGTCATTTAATTTTTTAATTTCCATCTTGATTATGTTTTTAACCCAATGCTCATTCAGGAACAGGTTATTTAATTTCCTTGTGTTTCCATGGTTTTGAAGGTTCCTGCTGGAGTTGATTTCCAGTTTTATTCCACTGTGGTCTGAGAGAGTGCTTCATATAATTTTTAAGTTTACTGAGGCTTGTTTTATGGCCTATCATATGGTCTATTTTGGAGAAAGTTTCTTGTGCTGTTGAATAGTATGTGTATTCTGTGGTTGTTGGATGAAATGTTGTGTATATATCTGTTAAGTCCACTTGTTCCAAGGTATAGTTTAAATCCATTGTTTCTTTGTTGACTTTCTGTGTTGACAACCTGTCTAGTGTTGTCAGTGGAGTATTGAAGTCCCCCACTATTATTGTGTTGCTGTCTATCTCATTTCTTAGGTCTATTAGTAATTGTTTTATAAATTTTGAAGCTCTGTTTTAGCGTGCATATATATGTTTAGAATTGTGATATTTTCCTGTTAGACAAGGCCTTTTACCATTATATAGCTTCCCTCCTTGTCTTTTTTGTTTTATCTGATATAAGAATAACAACCCCTGCTTGCTTTTGGTGTCCATTTGCATGAAATGCCTTTTTCCAGCCCTTTACTTGAAGCTTATGTGAGTGTTTATGTGTTCGGTGAGTCTCCTGAAGGCAGCAGATGGCTGGTTGGTGAGTTCTTATCCATTCTGCAATTCTGTATCATTTAAGTGGAGGATTTAGGCCATTTACATTCGGTGTTAGCATTGAAATATGAGGTACCATTGCATTCATTGTGTTCTTTGTTGCCTGTGTACTTTGTGTGTGTGTGTTTTTTTTTGTTTTGTTTTGTTTTTTGCTTTTTAACTTGTGTTTGTGTTTTAAAGAGGTTCTATTTTGACGTGTTTCCAGGATTTATTTCAAGGCTTAGAGCTTCTTTTAGCAGTTCTTGTAGTGGTGGCTTGGTAATGGCAAATTGTCTCAACATTTGTTTGTCTGAAAAAGATTGTATCTTTCCTTCACAGATGATTCTTAGTTTTACTAGATACAAAATACTTGGCTGATAATTGTCTTGTTTGAGGAGGCTGAAGATAAGGCTTCAACCCCTTCTAGACCGTAGGGTTTCTGCTGAGAAATCTACTGTTAATCTGATAGGTTTTCCTTTATAAGTTACCTGGTGCTTCTCTCTCACAACTCTTAAGATTCTTTCCTTCGTCTTAACTTTGCATAACCTGATGACAATATGCCTAGGTGAAGATCTTTCTGCAGTGAATTTCCTGGATGTTCTTTTTGCTTCTCCTATTAGGATGTCTACATCTCTAGCAAGTCTGGGGAAGTTTTCCTTGATTATTTCCCCAAATATGTTTTCCAAGCTCTTCAAATTCTCTTCTTTCTCAGGAGCACTGATTATTCTTGTGTTTGGTAGTTTAACATAATTCCAGACTTCTTGGAGGATTTGTTCATATTTTCTTATTCTTTTTTCTTTGTCTCTGTTGGATTGGGTTAACTAAAAGACTTTGTCTTCGAGCTCTGAATTTCTTTCTTCTACTTGTTCAATTCTTTTGCTGAGACTTTCCAGAGCATTTTGCATTTCTAAAAGTGTGTCCAAAGTTTCCTGAATTTTTTGTTTTTTATTTAAGCTATCTATTTCCTTGAATATTTCTCCCTTCACTTCTTGTATCATATTTTGGATTTCCTTGCACTGGGCTTCATCTTTATCTGGTCCCTCCTTGATTAGCTTAATAACTAACTTTCTGAATTCTTTTTCAGGTAAATCAGGGATTTCTTCTTGGTTTGGATCCATTGCTGGTGAAGTAGTATGATTTTTTGGGGGCACTGAAGAGCTTGTTTTGTCACATTACCAAGGTTGATTTTCTGGTTCCTTCTCATTTGAGTAGGCTTTGTCAGAGTGACAGTCTAGGGCTGAAGGCTTTTGTTCAGATTCTTTTGTTTCACATGGTGTTCCCTTGATGTAGTACTCGCCCCCTTTTCCTATGGATGTGGCTGTCTGTGATCTAAACTGCAGTGATTGCTGTCTCTCTTCTGGGTCTAACCACCTGGCAAGTCTACCTGGTTCTGGCTGGTACTAGGGCTTGTCTGCACAGAGTTCTGTGATGTGAACTGTTTATGTGTCTCTCAGCTGTGGACACCAGTGCCTGTTCCAGTGGAGGTGGCGGGGGCATAAAATAGACACAGTGAGGGTTTTTAGCTTTGGCGGTTCAATGCTCCATTTTTGTGCTGGTTGGCCTACTGCCAGAAGGTGGCACTTTCCAGAGAGCATCAGCTGTGGTAGTATGGGGAGGAACCGGTATTGGGCAGGGCCCTAGAACTCCCCAAATTATATGCCCTTTGTCTTCAGCTACTAGAGTGGGTAGGGAAGGACCATCAGGTGGGGGCAGAGCTTGGCCTGTTTGAGCTCAGACTCTCCTTGTGCAGGTCCTACTGGGGCTGCTGTGGGGGATGGGGATGAGGTTCCCAGGACTCTGGAGTTGTGCACCTAGGAGGATTATGGCTGCCTCTGCTGAATCATGCAGGTTGTCAGGGAAGTGGGGGAAAGCCAGCAGTCACAGGCCTTACCCAGCTCCCATGTAAACTGAAGTGCTAGTCTCACTCCCATTGTGCCACCCGCAACAGCCCCAGTCTGTTTCCAGGCAGATAGGAATAAGGATCTGAAAACTGCCCCAGGTTACTCACATCCCAGCTGTGAAAGAAAAGGGTTTGGTTCTTCCTCTGCCTGTGGAGTCTGCACAAGGGATTTGCACCCTCCCCCAAGTTCTGGCCAGGAAGCTTCTCATGCGGTTCAAATTGTTACAAAGTTCAGCTAGAGATTTCCTTCTCCCTGTGTACTTTTACCCCGTGCTTGTCTCCCATTGCATCCCCGTGGTGCCAGGCAGGAAGGGCCTGCTAGGGGACCCATCAAGATCCTAGGGCCTTTCTGCTGCTTCCTCTATCCCTGTATTTCATTTGGCTCTCCAAATTGACTCATCTCCAGGTAATGTCAGAAACTTCTCCTGTAAACAAACCTTCAGCTTTTCCAGTGGGAGTGTGTGTTCAGGCGAGAAGGGTCTTCCTTTCCCGCTTCCATGGTTGGGGTACTCACAAGTTTGGGGAGGTCTCCCGGGTCTTGCAGGAGCAGTCTGCTTCATTCAGAGGGTCTGTGGGTCCTCTCAGGATTGCTAGTTTGTTCTTGCAGTCGACCTGGAGCTAAAATTCACAATGTGAGCCCCCGCGTACTGCTCTGTCTGGAGCTGCAATCTAGTCCTGCCTCTCGTCTGCCATGAAGATCCTTCCCCTTACATTCTAGCTCTTCCTCACCTCTGCCTGTCCAGATTTCAGACTTCTCTGACCTTTCTTGTAAAAATAAATGTTTCATTTTAAAATGATCCATAATATCTCTATGTTTACTATATCTCTTTTATAACATGAAAGTGTATATTATTGGCCAGGTGAGGTGGCTCATGCCTGTAATCACACCACTTTGAGAGGCCAAGATTGCTTGAGCTCAGTAGTTCACAACCAGCCTGGGCAAAATGGCAAAGCCCCATCTCTATAAAATACACAAAAAAATGATCAGGGCATGGTGATGTGTTCCTATAATCCTAGCTACTCGGGAGGCTGAGACATGAGAATCACCTGAACCCGGGAGGCAGAGGTTGCAGTGAGCCAAGATCGTGCTACTGCACTCCAGCCTGGGTGACAGCTAGACTCTGTCTCTGAAGAAACAAGAACAAAAAGAAACAAAAAACCACCAAACCAACCAAACAAACAAAAATCCCACAGATGTGTTTATTTTGTTATATTTATGGGGTTGTGTTTCTTGTTTATATATAAATGCCTACAAGAGGAGCTTCTGTTTGCTTCCTCAGCATGTAGGAGTACATTGTATATGTTCAATTATACTTGCTAAAATTAGTGAGTGAATAAATGACCAATGAAGCTAGCTTTGAGGATTGTGAAAGGATTTTTATTTTTGTTTTGCTTATTTTTACTTTTCAAAAAAAAAAAAAAAATGCCCTGACCTGTAAATGGAGCCACTCTATCAGTCCTGATGAGTAACTGAGTTACATTTGGAAAACTCCGATGGATATTTTTGAGATCTTTGTGTATAGAACCATGCCTAGCATGGAAAGAAAACACAATGGATATAGAAGAAATTCAATTATATCTTTGTGACTCGTTTCTATTCTACCTAAGTAAGCACTGTGCATTTGCTTTAATTATTCTTTCTAGAAGATTTAGAGATAGTTAAGAAAATGAGTTATAATGCCTACAAGTCTTTAACAGAAAAAAAATTAACAATGCAGTATAAAATTTTATGATAAGGGTGAAAAGTTACATATGGAGGACATATTATGTTTTAAAACGTATTTGAATCCACTGTCAGAGCCATTGTATGAGATATACTTGGCCTATTGATTGGCATAAAAATGAGTGGAAAGACTCGTGTTCAGTAAAGCTCAGCCAAGTATTCCTAAAAACTCTGAAAAAAAGTTTATAATTTTCAAAAAGCTTTTGAAACTATAAATTTAGGGAAAAATACATTTATTAGACTATTTCAATCTAACGTCTTGATTTGTTATATGTTACTCCAATCAAAATTCCACTTTCTTACCTAAATGACAAAGACAAAAGAGTAATTTATTCCCTGAGGTACTGGATGTTGAGGGTTTGTATTATGGGATTAAAGACTATCAAAGATAAAATATAATTATTTCACTGGATTTGTTTTTCTCAGAATTTGTTATATTGTACATTACCCTATCCCCCTAATTCAGATTATAACACTAAAACATATCTGGATTATTACATTTACCTGTGGATTACTTTCTTGTCCCTAGAAACACTGGCATTCCAGAAAGTAAATTTATTTTTCACTTTTGGTTTTAGATTACTCACTTTTGGTAAACTGTTTGTGCTATATATTTCTGGTGAATTGTTAACTGATGAGTCTCATAAAGACACAGTTAAATGCTACAAAGACAAGTCTCTTGGCTTTATCAAATATCTTCCAAAAATTGTGAAGCCAAATGAATAGATTTATCCTGTCTCCTCTCACCCCAACATAAAGGAAAAAAAAAAAAAAAGTATTTATCTTATTGCTGCATAATAGCCTTATACTGTATATACATAGCCTCTTTTACATCTAGTGTATTTCATTGAAATATACAAAACATTTAAAAAGTGTAAAATATGCTAAAAAATACAGCAAAATGCAAGTTATCCCTCAATGTCACCCTTTGGAAAAAAGGAAGCTATTCTACATATTTCCTCTGAATTTGCTTTGAAATATGAATAAATTCCCATGACATTTTGGTAAATGTATTTTTCTAAAAAAGATGCTGTGAATTTCTGGAAGTGTATGATTTGGCAATTACTAACGAAATTATTCATTTCTCATGTATAAAAAATTAATAGTTGCATTAAATACAAGTAACCTGTTAAAATGTGACTTACGGTTGCCTCCAGCAATAGCAACACATGTGCTCTGCTCATTCAATTTAATAACACATTTTCAATAATAAATAAATTAGGCAATAAATTTGTGTTATGTACTGAAACCTAGAAATACTTTTTTTCTCTCTATCTTCTATCTCTCTACCAGTTTTCTCTGTCTTTTCCTCTTTCTCTCCCCTTTTCTTGCTCTCTTTTCCAATGCTTAGTACTCCACTGAAATCAACATCTTTTGAAAAATATGTAAAACAAGTATTGTGCCAAGAGAAAAATAAATAGTCCAAAAAACAGGGCAATAATCTATATAATCAACACTCCTTGAAGGAGGTGGAACAAGATGGTGGAATAGAGCCTTTCAGTAATCATCACCACAGAGGAACAACAAATTGCACAACTATCTATGCAAAAAATATTCACAAGAGTAAAGAAATCAGGAGAGAGATCACAGTATTTGATTTTGACATAATAACAATACAAGGAACATTGAAGAGAATGTACTATCGCACATTGCTTATATGATCCATCCACAAACTCCAAGCAGTGCAGTATGGAGAGAAAATCTATCCCTTTGGGAGAAGGAGAGAAAAGTTTGCATGGGACTTTGCCTTGGAACCCAGTATAGGCCCAGCCAAGGTAAAACATGGCATCCTGTATCTTCTGATTCCAGGCTGGTGCCCATGGACAGAACTTCTAGAATCACCCTGGACCAGAAGGGAATCTGCTACCGTGGTGGGATCAACCCAGTCCTGATTGGCTTTGCCACAAGCTGACTAAAGTGGCCTTGGGTCCTGAATAAATGTCAGTGGCAGTCAGGTAGTAGCACATATGGGCCTTGGGTGGGCCCTGGTGTGATGCTGGTGTGGGAAGACTTCAAGTGCAACACAGCATGGTGCCAGCTGCAGCAAACATAAAGATGCTTGCATTACTCTTCCCCCCAAATCCAGGCAATGCAGCACAAAGACTTTTTATGTTTGTAGGAAGGAGAGAGAAGTGAGTGTGGAACTTTGCCTGGAAACTCAGAAAACTCTCCCTGATCGTCTCCAAATCCACCAGGAGTGAAGACCTAGGAATCTGAAAAGTATTTGCAGTGAACCAGGATTTAGGGTGCTCTCTAGTGTTAAAATGTATGCAGTGACCACAGGCTTGGGGAATTCAGTAGTCACTCTCCTTTAAATTTCTACAAGGCCCTCAGAAGAGGGGCAGATATAAATAAGGCCAGACCGCAAAAACTAGAAGAAATGCCTAATTTTTCAATATCTAGACATCGATATACATCCACAAGCATCTAGAACTTTCAGGAAAATATAATCTCACCAAGTGAACTCAATATGATACCAGTGACTTACCTGAAAATATGAAAATATATGACCTCTCAGAGAAGGAATTCAAAACAACTGTTTTGAGAAAACTCAACAAATTTTAAGAAAACAGAGAAGCAACTCAAATATTTACTAGAGAAATTTAACAGAGATTGAAATAATAGACAATCAAACAGAAATTTTGAAACTATAAAGTACAGTGGAAAAAAGTGAAAATGCATTAAAAAGTCACAACAGCAGAATTAAGCAAAATAAAGGATAAGTGGGCCCAAAGACAGGCTATTTGAAAATACATGGTCAGAAGAGAAAATTTAATAGAAAAGAAGAATGAAAAGTAGCAAAGAATTCTCTATGGCATAGAATCAAAAGAGCAAATGTGAAAGTCACTGGTCTCCAAGAGGGAACAGAGAAAGATAAAGCAGTAGGAATGTTTTCAGGTCAATAATAATGAAAAACATCCCAAACCTTGAGAAAGATATAAATATCTGGTACAGCAAGCTTAAAGATCACAAAGTCATGAAGTAGACTGAACCCAGTAAGATTACTCCAAGCATAAAATAATCAAATTCTCAAAGGTTAAAGACAAAGAGATAATCCTAAATACAGCAAGAGAAAAGAAGCAAATAACATTTAAAGGCACTCTGATACATCAGGCAGTAGGCTTTTTAGTGAAGACTTTAGAGGCTAGGAGGGAGTAGGATGACATATTTAAAGTAATGAAGGAAATAAAACTGCCATCTGATAATACTGTACCCAGCAGAGATATACTTCAAACATAATACAGAGATAAACACATTCACAGATAAAAGTTGAAGAAATTAATCACACCAGACTTGTCTTACAAGAAATGCTAAAGAGAATTCTTCAACCTGAAAAAAAGGATGATAATGCACAATAAGAAAACATCTGAAGGTCTAAAACACCCTGATAAAGGAAATATACAGAAAAATTTAGAGTTTTCTAACATTGCAATTGTGGTTTACAAACCACTCATATCTTTAGTGTAAAGACTGAAAGATAAAACTATTGAAAATAATAACTACAACAAATTGTTAAGACATAGGTAATATAAAAACATGTAAATTTAGACATTAAAGAGTCTAAATGGAGTTAAAGTTAGGAGTTTCTTAGCTTTTGTTTGTTTGCTTGTTTATTCTTTTTACAATCAAAGTTAAATTGTCATCAATTTAAAATAACTTGTTATAACTACAAGATGTTTTGGTAAGCCTCATGGTAATCACAAAACAAAAATCTACAACAGATGCCCTAAAATGAAAAAGCAATAAGTTAATACATACCACAGAAGAAAAATAGTTAACCACAAAGGAAGACAGTAAGAAAGATTTAAAAAAAAAGACGAGAGTTACAAAACAACTAGGAAACAAGCAACAAAATGGCAGTAGTAAGTTGTCACCTATTAGTAATAACCTTGAGTGGAAAAGGACTAAAATCTCTAATTAAGAGACATAGAATGACTCAATGTATTTTTTAAAGACCCAACTATGTGCTGCCAATAAGAAAACACTTCATCTATAAAGACAGACTGAAAGTGAACAGAAGGAAAGATATATTGCATGCAATTGAAAAAGGAAAGATAACAAAAGTAGCTATATTTATATCAGACAAAATAGACTTTAAGTAAAAAATAATTAAAAAGACAAAGAAGGCCATTACATAATGATAAAGGGGTCAATACGAGCAGGAGAATATAACAATTATATATATATGTATACCCAATACTGAAACACGTAAATACATAGAGCAAATATTAACAGACCTAAACAAAGAGATCTACTGCAGTGCAATAATAATAGGGAACTTGAGTAACTTACTTTCAGCAATGAACAGATCATCCAGACAGAAAATTAAGAAATAAACATCAGTTAAACTCTGCTCTAGTCCAAATGAACCTAACAGTCATTTACAGAACATTTCACCCAACAGCTGCTGATACATTCTACATGACATACTATATATTAGGTTACAAAACAAGTATTTTTTTTTCTTTTCAAATTTTATTTTAGGTTCAGGGTGTGTATGTGCAGGTTTGTTACACAGGTAAATTGCATGTTGTAGGAATTTGGTGTACTGATTATTTTGTCACTGAGGTACTGAGCATAGTACCCAATAGGTAGTTTCTTGATCCTCACCCTCCTCCCAACCTCCACCCTTAAGTAGGTCCCAGTGTTTGTTGTTTACCTATTTGTATTCAGATGTACTTAATGTGTAGCTCCCACTTACAAGTGAGAACGTGCAGTATTTGGTTTTCTTTTTCTACACTAATTCTGCTCAGAATAATGGCCTCCAGCTCCATCCATGCTTCTGCAAAGGATATAATTTCCTTATTTTTTATGGCTGCATAGTATTCCATCATGTATATGTACCAGCTTTTCTGTATCCAGTCTTTCATTGATGGGCATACAGGTTGATTCCATGTCATTATTATTGTGAATAGTACTGCAATGAACATACACGTGCATGTGTTTTTACGGTAGAATAATTTATATTCCTTTGGATAGATACCCAATAATGGCATCGCTGGGTCAAATGTTAGTTTCCTTTTAAATTATTTGAGAAATTGCCAAACTGCTTTCCACAGTGGCTAAACTAATGTATATATCCACCATCAATGTATATATGTTCCATTTTCCTCACAACCTTGCTGCATTTGTTATTTTGTGATTTCTTAATAATAGCCATTCTGATGGGTTTGAGATTGTATCTCATTGTGGTTTCAATTTCCATTTCTCTAATGATAAGTGATGTCGAGTTTTTTTCTTATGTTTGTTGGTTGCATGTATGTCTTCTTTTGAGAAGTTCCTTTTCATGTCCTTTGCCCTTATTTAACAGGGGTACAAAACAAGTCTTAATAATTTTTTTTTTTTTTTTTTTTTTGAGAAGGAATCTTGCTCTGTTGCCAGGCTGGAGTGCAGTGGCACCATCTTGGCTCACTGCAACCTCCGCCTCCCAGGTTCAAGTGATTCTCCTGCCTCAGCCTCCTGAGTAGCTGGGACTACAGTCACCTGCCACCATGCCCGGCTAATTTTTTGTATGTTTAGTAGAGAGGAGGTTTCACCATGTTGGCCAGGATGGTCTCAATCCCTTGACCTCATGATCCACCCACCTCAGCCTCTCAAAGTGCTGGGACTACAGGCATAAGCCACCACACCTGGCCGCATAAATTTTTAAAAACTGAAATTATATCAAGCATCTTTTCTGGCAAAAATGGAATAAAACTAGAAATCCATAACAAGAGGAACTTTAAAAACTAAAAATACATGGAAAGTAAACAATGTGCTCATAAACGACCAATGGGTCAACGAAAAAATCAAAAAGAAATTGAAAATTTTCTTATGACAAATAAAAGTGGAAATAGAACATACCAAAATCTATGGGATTCAGCAAAACAGATCTGAGAGGGAAATTTATAGCAATAAATGCCTACATCAGAAAAGTAGAAAGATCTCAAATAAACCACCTAGTGACATACCTCAAGCAACTAGCAAAACAAGAACAATCTAAGCCTTAATAAGTGAAAGAAATATGTAATCAAAATCAGAGCAGAAATAAACCAAGTAGAGACTTTTAAAAAACACACAAAAAATTAATACATCAAAGAGCTGGTTTTTTGAAGATAAACAAAATCAGCAAACCTTTAGCAAGATTAACTAAGAAACAAAGAAAACTCACGTAAATAAAATCAGAGATGAAAAGGAAACATTACAATTGATATAACAGAAATACAAAAGATTATAACAAACCACTGCAAATACAACTATATGTCAACAAATTAGAAAACCTAGAAGAAAGGGATAAACTTCTGGACATATACAACTTACCAAGATTGAATAATAAAGAAATAGAAAACTTTAATAGACCACCAACAGGCAACAAGATTAAAACAGTAACAATCGGCCGGGCACGGTGGCTCACGCTTGTAATCCCAGCACTTTGGGAGGCCGAGGCGGGCGGATCACGAGGTCGACAGATCGAGACCACGGTGAAACCCCGTCTCTACTAAAAATACAAAAAAATTAGCCGGGTGTGGTGGTGGGCGCCTGTAGTCCCAGCTACTCGGAGAGGCTGAGGCAGGAGAATGGCGTGAACCCGGGAGGCGGAGCTTGCAGTGAGCCGAGATTGCACCACTGCACTCCAGCCTGGGCGACAGAGCGAGACTCCGTCTCAAAAAAAAAAAAAAAAAAAAACAGTAACAATCAATCTCTCATCAAAGTAAAACACTGCACTTGATGTCTTTATTGCTGAATTCTATCAAAACATTTAAAGAAGAGCTAATATCAATTCTACCGAAACTATTTCAAAAAATTAAAGAGAGTGGAACACTTAAAAACTCACTCTACAAGGTCAACATTACCCAGATATCAAAACTAGCAATGGACAAAACAAAACCAAACATAACAAAAATACAGGCCAATATCCTTTATGAACAGAGACACAAAAATCCTCACAAAATACTAGCAAATTGAATTCAACAGCATGTTAAAAAGATATTCACTATGATCAAGTTGAATTCATCGCAGGTATGCAGGGATGGTTTGACATATGTAAGTTAATATGGTATGATATACCATATTAGCATAATCATAGAGAAAAATGACATGATCATTTCAAAACCATATGATTTGTTTTTGGAAAAGGTGTTAAAAAAAATTCAACATCTTTTCCTTATGAAAACTTTCAACAAATTGGGTATAACCAGAAAATACCATACCTCAACCAAATAAAGGCCATATATGGCAAACCCACAGCTAACATCATACTGAATGAGGAAACATTGAAAGCTTTTTCTCTAAGATCTGGAGGAAGACAAGGATGCCCATTTTTGCTTTTATTCAACACATATAGTTTTTTTTGGTGGAATCTTTAGAGTTTTATATATATATAGAGAGAGAGTTTATATATATAAAATTATATATAATATATAACTAAAGACTCCACCAAAAAAACTATTAAAATTAATAATCACATTTGACAAAGTTGCACAATACAAAATCAACATACAGAGAGCAGTAGTGTTTTTGTACATAAATATCTAAAAAAGAAATGAGGAAAGCAATTTTATTTATAATAACTACAAATGAAATACTTAGTAATAAACTTAACATGGTGAAAGATCTCTACAATGAAATCTTTAAAACATTAATGGAAGAAATTGAAGAGGATACAAATAAATGGAAGAATATCCCAGGTCCCTGGATTGGTAGAATTAATGTTAAGATTTCCATATTACTCAGAGTAAGTAATCTACAGATCAATGCACTCCCTATTAAAATACCAATGGTCTGGGCGCAGTGGCTCATGCCTGTAATCCCAGCACTTTGGGAGGCCAAGGCAGGCAGATCATGAGGTCAGGAAATTGAGACCATCCTGGCTATCAGGGTGAAACCCCGTCTCTACTAAAAAATACAAAAAGTTAGCTGGGCATGGTGGTGGGCACCTGTAGTCCCAGCTACTCAGGAGGCTGAGGCGGGAGAATGGCATGAACCCGGGTGTCGGAGCTTGCAGTGAGCCAAGATCGCACCACTGCACTCCAGTCTGGGCGACAGAGGAAGACTCTGTCTCAAAATAATAAAAATAAAATAAAATAAAATTCCAATGATACTCTACACGGTAATAGAAAACAATTTTAAAATTCATATGAAAACACAAAAGAAACCCTACTAACGAGAATAATACTGAGCAAAAAGAGCAAAGCTGGAGGCATCACACTGTCCCACTTCAAAATGTACTACAAAGCTAGGGTAACCAAAACTATAAGGTACTGGCATAAAAACAGACAAATAGATAAATGTAACAGAATAGAGAACCCAGAAATAAATCCATGCATTTACAGCCAACTGATTTTTGACAAAGTTTCCAAGAGCTTGGAAAAATAGAGAAAAGATGGTCTTTTCAATAAATGGTGCTGGGAAAACCAGATATCCACATACAGAAGAGTGAAATAGACACCATTTCTCATGGCACATAAAAATAAACTCTAAATTGATTAAAGACATACATGTAAGAAACTATACAACTATTAAAACTTTGGGGAAATGCCTCATGAAGTTAGACTGGGAAAACAGTTTTTAAAAAAGACCGCAAAAGCCCTGGAAACACAAGCAAAAATAGACAAATTGAGTTAAATCAAACTAAAAAGCTTCTGTACAGCAAAGGAAACAATCCACAAAGTGAAAAGATAACCTACAGAATGGGAGAAAGTGCAAACTCTCCATCTGACAAAAGATTCATAACCTGAATATATTATATAAGGAACTCAACTCAATAGTAAAAAGCAAATAATGTGATTAAAAAGTGGGCAAAAGACCTGAGTAGACATTTTTCAAAAGGAGGTATACATATGGCCAACAGATATATAAAATAATTTTCAATATCACTAATCATCAGGGAAATGCAAATGAAAACCACAATGAGATATCACCACCCACTTAGAATGGGAAGTATCAAAAACACAAACATGCCGGTGAAGATGTGAGGAAGGGAACTCTTATGTATGCACTGTGGGTGGGAATGCAAATTAATATGGCCATTATAAAAAGCAGTACGGAAGTTCCTTAAAACTTAAAAATAGAACTATCATAAGATCCAGCAATCCCATTAGTGGATATATATATTCAAAGGAAATAAAATCAGCATTTCAAAGAGACAGCTGAACTCATGTTAATTTCAGTTCTATTAAAAATGGCAAAGATGTGTAATCAACATAAATGTTCATCTACAGATGAATGTATAAAGAAAATGTGGTGTGTGTGTATGTGCATATATATATATATTTATATATATATTGGTCAACTGGTACAAAATTACAGTTAGACAGGAAGAATAGGTTCTAGTGTTCTATTATACAGTTGGGTAACTATAGCAAATAACTGAAAAGTAGTATATATTTTATGATAGCTAGAAGAGAAGTTTTTGAATGTTGTCACCACAAAGAAATGATAAATGTTTAAGGTGATGGATATGATAATTATCCTGATTTATTATACAATGTAAATGCATGTTGAAACATCACACTATGCTTCATAAATATATACAATTGTTTTTTATACATTAAAAATAATAAAAGCATGTTTTAAACACATACAATGTTAAAAATAATCTTTAAGTACTTTTACTTGTAATTGTATTACTTTTTTACATTTCAGACTCATTTACAGCTCTAATCTTATTTTATCCTCATAAAATCTGATGAGGATATACAATGTTATTTTGACAAATTAGCATCATTGGAAATCAAGTTCCATTCAGGTCAACTAATTGACCAGTTCTCATATGAAGTAGTAATTAGCAGCATATTTAGAGAATAATACAGTTTTCTTGACTTCGTTTTTATATCCTTTCCTTAGAACAGATAAGTAGGTAATACTGGTCTTTTAATCCACTCTCCCCTTTAATCGAGACAGTTTCATGGCTTGTCTTTTATTCATGTTTAAGTGTTATATATTCTCCTTCCTTGCCTCTGCCCTAATACAGAAATATAAGCAATTGAGAAGGCCTTTCCTGCTTTAATCTAAAGATGAAAATAAAATTTTCAGTTTAAAGGGCTGAGATGAACTTGGTGCTAAATTTTGAGATGACATGGAAGTCAGGATTAATTGAAAATCAGAATCCAGAGGCTAAGTAAAGAAATCAGGACAAATTCAGGTAATAAAATAGACTTTTTTTAAAAGCAATGAGGCAGGACAAAGAAAAACATATTCAAATCTTGAAACATATAATGCAGCTTTTAGGATGAGAGTTACTGAGATTTTTGTAAGTAGGAGCTGAAAGCGAACCAAAAAAGCAGGGCTCTGGAATGGTTCGATTCTAAGGACAGTCCTGGTATAGTTAGTGGCTTCCAGTAAGTTTCAATAGTTTCTTAATGTAAAGCCATTATGGGTGAGGTCTGAGAATAAATTCGTACTTATTTGCAAAGGAAGTATTTGGGGTTATGTAAGGCACACGAATACACGTGTGGAGTATAGCATAGTAAAAGCAGCATAGGTATTAGGATGAGACAAATATAAATCTTAATCTTAGTTCTACTAGTCACTATCTATGTGGTCTTGGAAAGCTGAGGTTCAAATTTTCAATTAAAAAATGATGAAGAGTTGTAATAAAATTTAAATAAGTCATGCAGGTGCTTGCTAAATATGTATGCTGAGTATTCTCATTTTGCTTCCTGTAGATCCAATCTTGTGCTCTCTACCTTGCATTTTATGAACACTATCAACTAGTCTCCTCTCGGGTTCAAATGAAGGAAGGCATCAGCAGGAAGAGAGTGGAGAAGAATTCAGTCTGGATAATTATATTTCTTCCTACAGGGTTGGCAAGGACTACCTTTCTGCACAAAAGGAGAATCTTGATGTCCCATCAGGTGCCCTCTCTTACCCCACAGTTTTAAATTTTTCTGGGTTCCATTGAACCCTCCATCCCTTAACTTCTTTTGGTCAAGGGTGATAGTGACTTTCCTGCTGTAGTTATTCACCATTGCTTGTTGGTTTTCCTTAAACCACCTCACACCTTTGTAAATAGTCCCTTTATTAAACTCTCTTCAAGCATCCCTTTTCCGTGGGCCATCTTCTCCCCGACTGGGACATTAATAGAATTGTTATTATCATGATGATGATTATAATTATTAAAGGGTGGTCTCACCGAACGCCCTGCCAAGTGCGTTATGAAGGAGATTCATAGTAACTGGCTTGACATTGCGAGAGCTATCAGGTGGCACATGAATATACAAAACAATCCATCTTGTGAGGCTGGTGGATAATTATCTAAAGCATCAGATGTCAAAAAGGGACTCAAAAGTGGTCATATCTGTTGAGAAATATACTAATTTATTATTATTTATATTTAAGAGGCTATTGTTGAAAATTTCAAAAATGACATATCTATTGACTTCTGTAAATAACTGCAAATGTAAAACTAAGGCAAAAAGAATTTTATCTTTTGCATTTTTTTAGAATCCATAAAAATGTTATTATGTCTTCCTGGGAGTGGCTAGTATGTGGCTTGCTGAGAGAAAAGCCCCAGTGTGAGAGGCAGCTGTGAGCCAGCATGTCCATCCAGACCTCACCAGTGCTTTTCCTCCAGTGACCGATTCACCATGGGGACTGGCTCCACTCAAGCCCAATAGGAGCAGTAAGAAAAGTCCGTTCGATTGCATGACAAAAGTGGAAGGCACTGAGTGTTGAATAATACATTTTGGCAAAAGATAAGAAATAGAATTAAACCAAAATATATTTTTAATTTAGAATGCTACAGACTATATAAGTTAAATAATTTAAGTAGTCTGACTTAAAAAAATTACACACTGATGTTTTTCAGTGATTTTTCCCTGAAGCGGTTTAATATATTTCAGAGAAAATCAACGGATTCACTTTTACAGAGCCAGAGCAAAATAAATTAGGATGAGGTATTCTCCTCCTAGTAAATGTCAAGAAGATGAACATTCATTTTCCTGGTGTTTCCTATCAGTGAGATTTCCAATAACCCGTAGTTTCAGGCAATTCTCTTCTTCTACCTCGATTGAACCCAGGCATTGGGATTGATTGCTACTGGTTTAGTATAGCTACAACTAATGGCTTGCAGATTGTTTTATAATCAACCTTCTTGAAACGTCTATTAAAGTTTGCCACAGGAATCAGAATGTCAAGGTACCAAGGACAAATGACTTTTTCCAAGTCAGGTATAAAAACACTTCCTAATAAGAGAGTATAGCTGTTTATTTTTGAAGCTACTAAGAGTAATAAAGAATCAAAATAAAACAACTTGTAAATGTTACAAGAGATCAGGAAAATTTTGGAAGTTCTCTAGAAGAAAATTATGTTTCACAGTTTTTTGATGACATAAAAGGTAACAGAAAATCCTGAAGGCATGTTGCTTTTCACTTGTAATGTCGCCTGAGGTTTGTCATCAATGTACATAGACTACAAGATAGCAATCTAATAACCTTGAACTTCCTTCAAACATGACCATTTTTAGATCATTTGAACTTTAGTTTCTCAAGCACCTCATGAATTTAAACATCAAAGATGAAGACAATGAATTGAACCCCATTTTCTGGGACTTACTTATAAAGGAGTCAACATTTGTTTTGCCTGATGATATTTTTAAATAATTATTGGTATGTTGTGCCTATAATTTGTTTCTTATAACCTTCACTGACATAATTAACTTAGAGATGTCTAAAAATTTCTTTCTTTTGCCAAGACCTCAGTTAATATATTTTAAATATTCCAAGTAAATATATACGTATATATATATATATATAATTATCTAAGTTAAGCCTCTGGTGTTTTTTTAAGTAGTGACAAAAATAAAAGGAAGAACAAAAAGTCTCAAATAGACTCTTTAGGTATAAATTGACTGAGCAGGAAGAATTAGTTAAGAATTTGAAATATCAGTTGGAAAAGATTCTACTAAAAGAACCCAGTTTGATTGTTTTTGTTGAGGCTAATAATGTCCTGATCTGGTTTAATTAATATAAGACCAACTATAACTTGCTCCCTCTGACCAAGAGAAAATCGTGGCAAATTTTGAACTGCTCTGAAAGAGTCGAAAACAAATATTGTAGGTTTTAAAAATGTATGTAATACAAACAAATATTTCTAAATGTATGTATTTTGAAATACAATACATACAAGTATATTTCATTGGATTTTGATATATCTGAGAGTATATTAAAATGCAGTGTGAATACAGCTAAAATGTTAAATTATGAAATAATGACATCAAAAGAGGACTAAGATCAAAATGTTGAACTATATTGTTCCTGGTTTAACATCTTACATCCAAATATTCTTCTAAATGTATCTAGTGTTTTGACTAGTGCATTAAAAAGCTAGTTTGCATATTCAAGAGATACAAGAATCAAAATTTCTTTACTTCAGTAGGTTTTCTACTTGTTTAAACTCAAACTAATAATCAATGCAAAGAAAGAATTTTTAAAAATAAAATTCAACTCAAATTCAAACTAAGTCTTTGATTATTAAATTCAAACTAAGAATCAATGAAAAAAAGGGTAAAAAAAGCATGCTTTCAGAATACTTGGGTATGAGATAGGTAGAGGATGTAGAAGAATAAATTTCCCATTAACTCCCAAAGGGGTGGGGAGGTTGTTGTGAAACCAGCTACACTGTCAAACTAAGATATAGCATTATTTCTGTGAATATGCAAAATCATCACTTTTTCATTAAGTTACATAAAAAAAGAAAATTATGGGCACTATTACAGCTGGTCGTTTTGCTTTAAGCACATATTTTCTACCTACTTGTGTTTCGGCTTGCCCACTGGATTTTATTTATTCATTTTGATATAAACAAACTTTTGTATCTCATAATACATACATTTTTCTATCATTTTTTAGTAATTGGTTATTTTGGCCATGGTTGGTTGAAGGTTTTGTTTGATTATATTTTCTTGCTCTTTGATAACTTGATCTCTGTGATTATCTGAAATCAATATGAAAATAGAAGTGTAAAAGTATGTGTGGGGTTTTTGCTATTATTGATTTTTTTTAGTGCCTAGTCACACCTCAGTGCCATTTTTGGGGTAGGGAAATTGAGATAGGAGAGAAGAAAGGTGGAAAAAATATAATATGAGCAATAAATATCAAATGTCTTTATAGATCAAAATTTGCTTCATTTAAATGATTTAAAGTTACATTATTAATAATGCTATTATTTTAGTTCAAAATTAATATATTTGATGTATTTATGGGTGGGAATATACAGTGAAAAGCTACAAATAGGCTTTGAGTAAATGTTTTGAATAGCCCTTGTAATGGTTGGAGAGGAGTGTGTTAAAAGACATTAGACAAAAATCCTTCCTTATTATTTTCTCAACCTTTTTATATTTTATTTGAGGGGTCTTGAGCTTTTGAGGACTAATAATTCTCCTTGTCATGCATTAGCATTAGAATTTTGACAAACCATAAGTCTGTTCTGAAAAGCATAAAAATAGATAAGCTTATCAGGATATTCACATTCACACCTTTTTAAAATAAGGTCTTATGAAGTATTTTGTAGTAGTTATAGATGGACTATCTAAGAATAGTCCTTCTTGAAATGGTTTTATCCTTTAAATAACATAAAACTAATTAATGTGTTATATATTTAAATACTCATACTACTTTATAGAAACTTTGGATTATTTAAAGAAAAACATATAGATAAATAATTTTAAAAATTTAGAATAACTATATTATTTATTGTCAACTGTAGCTGAAAGGTTAAATGTGCTGATTGATTAGTTGCCTGTAACAAGACAAGAAAGCCCTCTCTTACCACTCCTACTCAACGCAGTATTGGAAGTCCTGGCCAGAACAATCAGGCAAGAGAAAGAAATAAAAGACCCAAATAAGAAGAGAGGAAGTCAAATTATCCCAGTTCACAGGTGACATAATTCTGTATCTAGAAAACCCCATAGTCTCAGCCCAAATGCTCCTAAAGCTGAAAAACAACTTAAGCAGTGTTAAGACAGAAAATCAATATGCAAAAATCAGTAACACTTCAATATACCAAAAACATACAAGCTAAGAGCCAAATCAGGAACACAATCCCATTCATGATTCCCACAAAAAGAATAAAATCCCTAGGAATACAGCTAACCAGGGAGGAGAAAGATTTTTATGAGAATTGGAAAACACTAGTCAAATAAATCAGAGATGACACAAACAAATAGAAAAACATTCCATGCTCACGGATAGGAAAAATCAATACTATTAAAATGGCCATACAGCCAAAAGCAATATACAGATTCAGTGTTATTCCTATTAAACTACTAATGACATTCTTCACAAAATTATAAAAAAAAACTATTTTAAAATTTTTATGGAACCTAAAAGGAGCCCAAATAAACAAGGCAATCTTAAGCAAAAGAACGAAGCTAGAAGCATCACATTATCTGACTTCATATTATACTACAGGGCTACAGTAACCCAAACAGCATGGTATTGGTATAATAACAGACACATAGAACAATGGAACAGAATAGAGAACCCGGAAATAAGTCTGCACATCTACAACCATCTGATCTTTGACAAACCTGACAAAAACAAGCAATGAGGAAAGGACTCACTATTCAATAAATGGTGCTGGGATACATGGCTAGCCATACGCAGAAGATCAAGCCTGGGCCTCTACCTTACCCATCATATAAAAATCAACTTGAGGCCGGGTGCTGTGGCTCATGCCTGTAATCCCAGAACTTTGGGAAGCTGAGGTGGGTGGATTGCCTGAGCTCAGGAGTTCCAGACCAGCCTGGACAACATGGTGAAACCCTGTCTCTACTAAAATACAAAAAATTAGCAGGGCATGGAGGTGTGCACCTGTAGTCCCAGCTACTTCGGAGGCTGAGGCAAGAGAATTGCTTGAACCCGGGAGGCAGTGGTTGCAGTGAGACAAGATCGTGCCACTGTACTCCAGCCTGGGCAACAGAGCAAGACTCTGTCTCAAAAATAAATAAATAAATAAATAAAATAAAAATAAATAAATAATAAAAATAAAAATCAACTTGAGATAGATGAAAGACTTAAATGTGAAACCTAAAACTATAAAAACCTTCAAAATACAATTCTAGACATAGGACTTGGAAATAATTTCATGACGAAGATACCAAAAGCAACTGCAACTAAAACAGAAATTGACAAATGGGATCCAATTAAACAAACTAAAAAGCGCTGTACAGCAAAAGAAATTATGTACGGAGTGAACAGAAAACCTACAGAGTGGGAGAAAATATTTGCAAACTATGCATCTGACAAAGGTTTAATATCCAGAATCTATAAGGAACTTAAACAAATTTACAAGCAAAAATAAACGGCCCCCTTAAAAAGTGGGCAAAGACCATAAAGAGACACTTTTCAAAAGAAGACATATTTGCAGCCAACAAGCATATGAAAAAAACTCAATATTATTGATCACTAGAGAAATGCAAATCAAAACCACAATGAGATACCATCACATGTCAATCAGAATGGCTACTATTAAAAAGTCAAAAAATAACAGATGCTGGCAAAGTTACAGAGAAAAGGAAATGCTTATACACTGCTGGTGAGAGTGTAAATTAGTTCAGCCACTGTGAAAAGTGGTGTGGTGATTTCTCAAAGAACTTAAAACAGAATTACCATTTGACTGAGTAATCTCATTATTGAATATATACCCCCCAAAATATAAATATATATATTTATTTTATATATACAAATATATGTGTGTGTATATATAAAAAAATACATTGACATATACTGAAGGATGCACTGTTGGCTTCCCTGCTTTTGAGGCTTTTGAACTTGGATGAACCACTACTGGCTTCTTTCTTCCCCAGTGTGCAGAAGGCCTATCATGATGGGACTTCACCTTGTGATTGTGTGAGCCAATTATCTCTAATAAACTACTTTTCATATACACATATATCCTGTAAGTTCTGTCCCTCTGGAGAACCCTGACAAATACACACACTCAGTATATCACAACTATGAGCAGCATCTGAGAAAGCCATTGTACATAGTTTCTCTATAACCAAGAAATTTGTAGAGAACCTTTGCTATTAAAGTATCCATAACCAAAGTTAGGCAATATTAACATTATAGTTATATCCTTGGTGGGGAGAAAAGCCCAATCCAATAAAAAATAAATTAAAAACTAATAACAAGTAATAGCCTATTTAGACAAGAAAAAAACAGAAAAATAATTCTAGGCAATATGAAATAACAGAGTTTTACATCAACAGAGAATCACACTAACTCTAGCAATAGATCCAAACCAAAGTGAAATATTTGAAACGCTAGATAAAGAATACAAAATATTGATTATAAAGGTGCTCCATGAGATGCATGAAGCATATTAAAACTAACATAAAGAAATTTTAAAAATTCAGGATCTGAATTAAAAAATTTCTAAAGAAATAGTTAAACCAAAAGAAACAGAACTTCTGGAAATGAAAGACTCATTTGGGAAATTACAAAATGCAATGGAAAATTTAGCAACAGGGCAGACCAAGCATAAGAAATACTTTCACAACTTTAAGAAAATGCTTTCGGGCTGGGCACAGTGGCTCATGCCTGTAATCCCAGCACTTTGGGAGGCCGAGGCAGGCAGATCAAGAGATCAAGAGATTGAGACCATCCTGGCCAATGTGGTGAAACACTGTATCTACTAAAACTAACAAAATTAGCTGGATGTGGTAATGTGTGCCTGTAGTTCCAACTACTCGGGAAGCTGAAGCAGAAGGATCACTTGAACCCAGGACCTGGAGGTTTCAGTGAGCAGAGATTGCACCACTGCACTCTAGCCTGGTGACAGAGCAAGATTCCATCTCAAAAAAAAAACAAAAAACAAAAAAAGAAAAAACAAAAAACTTTTTAATTAACCTAATCAGATAAAAATAAAGAAAAATTAAAAGAAATAACCTAAATCTCTAAGAAACATAATATTATGTAAGACATCTAAGCCTAAGAATCATAGTTATTTTGGGGGAGGAAGTAGAAAAAGCAAAATGTTTGGAAAACCTATTTGAGGGAATAATTAAGGAAAACTTCCCATGTCATGCTAAAGATTTAGATATCTAGATACAAGAAGCCCAAAGAACTCCTGGCAGATTCTTTGCAAAAAGGATGTCACTATGGAATAATGTCAGCAGTCAACAGGCTATGTAAAGTCAATAGAAAGAAAAGGATTCTAAGAGTAGTGAGACAACATCATCAAATAACTTGTGAAAGAAAAACTATCAGACTAATAGCAGACTTCTCAGCAGAAATATTACTAGCCCAAAGAAAATGGAATTCTATCTTTAGTCTTCTCAAAGAGAATAACTGTCAGCCATGAATTTTGTATCCTAAAAAGCTAAGTTTCATAAATGAATGAGAAATAAATTCTTTCTCAGAGAAGTAGATGCTGAAGGAATTTGTCACCACTAGACTTGCCCTACAAGAAATACTCAAAGGAGTTCTAAATATTGAAATGAAAGGTTGATACCCACCCATATAGAAATACTCAAAAGTGTAAAACTCACAGTGTTTATAAAACAGTAACACAGCAGAGAATACAAAGCAACCTGATAACAATCAGCATGATGACTAGAACAGTAGTAGACATATCAAAATCAACTTTAAATATAAATGAAATAAATGCCCCACTTAAATCACATAGATTGGCAGAGTGAATTAAAAAAATACAATTCAAATATCTGCTGCCATCGAATATTTGCTGCCACCAAAATACAATTCAAATATGTGCTACCTAATTCACAAAGATTCTTAATAGACTCAAGGTAAAGAGGTAGAAAAACATTCCACACGTATTGAAATCAAAATCAAGCACCAGTAGCTATTCTTATATCAGAAAAAAAAGACTTTGAATTAACAACAGTAGAAAAAGAAAAAGAATGTCATTATATAATGATAAAGGAATCAAGTCAATAAAAGTTGTAATAATTATAAATATATATTAATCTAAAACTGAAGCTCCTAGATTCACAAAACTAGTACTACTGGACCTGAGAAAACACATTGACAGCCATACAATTATAGTGGTGGGGGATTGCCAACTAGAAGCAGCAGCAATTGGATGCTCCCATCAAAAAGAATAGCATGTGAATCCTGCACCGGCAACAGAGGTATCTAGGTTCTCTGCTCAGAACTGACTAGGCCGCTAGCGTGACCCATGGAGAGGAATAAAGAGCAATGTGGTGCTGTGGCCCACTTGAAAGCCACACGGGGGGTGTGGAGGCCCACCCCTCGCCAAGGGAGGCAGTGAATGAGCATGCTACCCAGCCAGGGGAACTGAGCTTTTTCCAAGGAACTGTGCAACCCACGGATCAGAAGATGCCACTTGTGAACCCATGCCACCAGAACGTACAGTCTCAACACTGGAGCCCTGCAGATTCTCAACAGTTTCTCAGCTAGAATCTGCTTAAGCCTGCCAAGTTCCTGGGGGAAGGGGCAACCAGCACCACAGCTGTGGCTGCCTGCTGTCTAAGCCCTTTGAGCTCCTTGGGGGAGGGTGGGGCAGCAGCAAGAACTGAGACTCACAGCTACCTAACATGCTAAGCTCCCTGAGCAGGGGGAAGGGTGGCAGCCATCTCTATAGTTCCAGGCCATGCTTTTCCCCTGCTGGAGCCAGGGAGGCTGGACGGCTTGGTCCCAAGAGGTGTTCCCCGTAGCCCAACATACTGGCTGTGGAAGACTGCAGCCAGAGTGCCCCGTCAGGCCTGACCCTGACCCATCACTCCCCACTGGGCAGGGCTGCCCTGGAGGAACTCCAACAACTCCAGCCAGGTGCTCAGGGACAGAACTCTGATCTACTTGGGCCTGAGCCCCTTGGAGGATGGGTGGCCGCAGTCTCTGCAGACCAGCAGACTTAGCCTTTCCTCCTGGTAGTTCTGAGGAATCCAGGCATCCCAGACAAGTGGGTTTTCCCTTCAGCAAAGCACACTCTCTTCATCAAGGGACACTCGAAGTGCTTCATTAAACAGGTCCTGTTCCCCACACCACCCAGCTGGGTGAGGCCCTCTAACAGGAGTTGTCAGGAACTCTATACAGGAGCAATCCTACTGGCATCAGGTTGGTGCCCCTTGAGGTCAGATATCGCAGAGGAAGGAGCAGGCACTCATCTTTGCTGTTCTCCAGCCTCTTTGAGTGACATCTCCAGGTGTGAGAGCAAACCAGATGAATAGGACCTGAAGTAAACCCCCAGCAAACTGCATCAGCCCTACAAAACAGGGACTTGACCATTGAAAGAAAAACAAACAGAAAGCAACAACAACAGCATCAAAAAACCCATCCAAGGGTCAGCAGCCTCAAAGATCGAAATGAGACAAACTCATAAAGATAAGAAAAAATCAATTAAAAAAACACTGAAAATCCAAAAGGCCAGGGTGCCTCTTCTCCAAATGATTGCAATGCCTCTCCAGCAAGGGCACAGAACTGGACGTAGGATCAGTTGGACAAACTGACAGAAGCAGGCTTCAGAAGATGGGTAATAACAAACTCCTCTGAGCTAAAGGAGCATGTTCTAACCCAATGCAAAGAAGCTGAGAACCTTGATAAAAGGTTAGAGGATATGCTAACTAGATAGAATAACCAGTTTAGAGAGGAAATAAATGACCCGATGAAGATTAAAAACAAAGCACGAGAACTTCGTGAAGCATACACAAGTATCAATAGCTGAATCAACCAAGCAAGAGAAAGGATATAAGAATTTGAAAACCACCTTGCTGAAATAAAACATGCCGACGAGATTAGAGGAAAAAAGAATGAAAAGGAAAAAACAAAGCCTCCAAGAAATATGGTACTATGTAAAAAGACTGAACCCATGATTGATTGGAGTGCCTGAAGGAGACAAGGAGAATGGAAACAAGCTGGAAAACACACTTTAGGATATTATCCAGGAGAACTTCCCCAACCTAGCAAGATAAGCCAACATTCAAATTCAGGAAATACAAAGAACACCCCATGATACTCCACAAGAAGATTAACCCCAAGACATATAATCATCAGATTCTCCAAGGTCAAAATGATGGAAAAAAAAATGTTAAACACAGCCAGAGAGAAAGGTCAGTTCACCTACAAAGGGAAGCTAATCAGACTAACAGCGTATCTCTCAGCAGAAACCCTACAAACCAGATGAGAGTGGGGCCAATATTCAACATTCTTAAAGGAAAGAATTTTCAACCCAGAATTACATATGCAGCCAAACTAAACTTCGTAAATGACAGAGAAATAAAATCCTTTCCAGACAAGCAAATGCTGAGGGATTTCATCAACACCAGGCCTGCCTTGCAAGAGCTCCTGAATGAAGCACTAAATATGGATAGGAAAAACCAGTACCAGCCACTGCAAAAACACACCAAAATATAAAGACCAACAACACTATGAAGAATCTGCATCAACTAATGTGCAAAATAACCAGATAGCATCATAATGACAGGATCAAATTCACACATAACAATACTAACCTTAAATGTAAATGGGCTAAATGCCCCAATTAAAAGTCACAAACTGGCAAATCGGATAAACAGGCAAGACCTATCAGTGCGCTGTATTCAGGAGATCCATCTCAAGTGCAGACACACATAAGCTCAAAATAAATGGATGGAGGAAAATTTATGAAGCAAATGGAAAGCAAAAAAAAAGCAGGGTTGCAATCCTAGTCTCTGACAAAACAGATTTTAAGCTAACAAAGATCAAAAAAAGACAAAGAACGGCATTAAATAATCGTAAAAGGATCAACTCAACAAGAAGTGCTAACTATTCTAAACATGTATGCACCCAATACCGGAGCACTTGGATTCATAAAACAATATCTTAGAGACCTACAAAAAGACTTCAACTCTGACACAATAATAGCAGGAAACTTTAACATCCTACTGTCAATATTAGACAGATCAATGAGACAGAAAATTATTAACAAGGATATCCAGGACTTGAACTCAGCTCTGGATCAAGTGGACCTAATAGGCATCCACAAAACTCTGCACCACAAATCAAAAGAATATTCATGCTTCTCAGTGCCAGAAGGCACGTATTCTAAAATCGACCACATAATTGGAAGTAAAACACTCCTCAGCAAATGCAAAAGAACTGAAATCATAACAAACAGCCTCTCAGACCACAGCAAAATCAAATTAGAACTCAAGATTCAGAAACTCACTCAAAACCACATGAGTACATGGAAATTGAAAAACCTGTTCCCAAATGACAACTGGGTAAATAATGAAATTAAGGCAGAAATCAAGAAGTTTTTTGAAACCAGTGAGAACAAAGAGACAATGTATCAGAATCTCTGGGACACAGCTAAGGCAGTGTTAAGAGGGAAATTTATAGCACTAAATGCTCACATCTGAAAGCTAGAAAGATCTCAAATTGACATCCTAACATCACAATTAAAAGAGCCAGAGAAGCAAGAGCAAACTAATCCAAAAGCTAGCAGAAGAAAAGAAATAACTAAGAGCAGAGCAGAATTGAAGGAGAATAAGACACAAAAAAAATTCAAAAAATCAATGAATCCAGGAGGTGGTTTTTTGAAACAATCAACAAAATTACAGGCCATTAGCTAGACTAATAAAGAAGAAAAGAGAGAAGAATCAAATAGACACAATAAAAAATGATAAAGTGTGTATCACCATGTCCCCACAGAAATAAAAACTACCATCAGAGAATACTATAAACACCTCTATGCAAATAAACTAGAAAACCCAGAAGAAATGTTTAAATTCCTGGATACATACTCCCTGCCAAGACTAAACCAGGAAGAAATCAAATCCCTGAATACACCAATAAAAAGTTCCAAAATTGAGGCAGTAATTAATAGCCTACCAACTGCAAAAAGCCCAGGATCAGATAGATACACAGAAAAATTCTACCAGAGGTACAAAGAGAAGATGGTACCATCCTTCTGAAACTATTCCAAACAATTGAAAGGGAGGGACTCCTCCCTAACTCATTTTATGAAGCCAGCATCATTCTGATATCAAAACCTGGCAGAGACACAACAAAAAAAGAAAACTTCTGGCCAATATCCCTGCTGAACATCGATATGAAAATCCTCAATAAAATACTGGCAAACTGAATCCAGTAGCACATCAAAAAACTTATCCACCATGATCAAGTCGGCTTCATCCATGGGATGCAAGGCTTATTCAACATATGCAAATCAATTAACATAATCTATCACATAAACAGAACAAACGACAAATATCAAATGATTCTCTCAATAGATGCAGAAAAGCCCTTTGATAAAATTCAACATCACTTCATGTTAAAAACTCTCAGTAAACTAGGTATTGATGGAATGTATCTCAAAATAATAAGAGCTATTTATGACAAACCCACAGCCAATATCATATTGAATGAGCAAAAGCTGTCAGCATCCCTTTGAAAGCTGTACAAGACAGGATGTTCTCCCTCACCACTCCTATTCAACATAGTATTGAATTTCTTGCCAGGGCCATCAGGCAAGAGAAAGAAATAAAGTGCATTCAAATAGGAAGAGAGGAAGTCAAATTGTCTCTGTTGCAGACGACGTGATTCTATATTTAGAAAACTCCATTGTCTCTGCCCAAAAACCCCTCAAGTTCATAAACAGCTTCAGCAAAGCATCAGGATACAAAATCAATGTGCAAAAAATCACAAGCATTCGTAAACACCAACAAAAGACAAGCAGAGAGCCAAATCATGAATGAACTCCCATTCACAATTGCTTCAGGGAGAATAAGATACCTAGGAATACAGCTAAGAAGGATGTGAAGGACCTCTTCAAGGAGAATTACATACCTCTGTTCAAGGAAATAAGAGAGGATGCAAACAAATGGAAAAACATGCCATGCTCATGGATAGGAGAAATCAATATCGTGAAAATGGCCATACTGCCCAAAGTAACTACCATTGACATTCTTCACAGAGTTAGAAAAATCTACTTTAAACTTCATTTGGAACCAAAAAAGAGCCCATATAGCCAAGACAATCCTAAGCAAAAAGAACAAAGCTGGAGGCATCACACTACTTGACTTCAAACTATGCTACACGGCTACAGTAACAAAAGAAGCATGGTACTATTACCAAAACAGACATATAAACCAATGGAACAGAAGAGAGACCTCAGAAATAACACCACACATCTACAACCATCTGATCTTTGACAAACCTGATAAAAACAAGCAATGGGAAAAAGTTTTTCTGTTCAATAAATGGTGCTGGGAAAATTGCTATCCATATACAGAAAACTGAAACTGGACCCCTTCCTTACACCTCAAGAAAACTTAAGCAATACCATTCAGGACATAGGCATGAGCAAAGACATCATGACTAAAACACCAAAAGCAATTGCAACAAAAGCCAAAATTGACAAATGGGTTCGAATAAACTAAAGAGCTTCTGAGCAGCAAAAGAAACTATCATCAGAGTGAATAGGCAACCTACAGAATGGGAGAAAATTTTTGCAATCTACCCATCTGACAAAGGGCTAATATCCAGAATCTACAAAGAACTTAAAACAAATTTACAAGAAAAAACCAAAATACCCATCAAAAAGTGGGCAAAGGATACAAACAGACATTTCTCAAAAGAAGACATTTATGCAGCCAACAAACATGAAAAAAAGCTCAACATCACTGATCACTCGAGTAATGCAAATAAAAACTACAGTGAGATACCATCTCATGCCAGTCAGAATGGCAATTATTAAAAGGTCAAGAAACAATAGATGCTGGCAAGGGCTGTGGAGAAATAGGAACACTTTTACACTGTTGGTGGGAATGTAAATTAGTTCAATCATTGTGGAAGACAGTGTGTGATTCCTTAAGGATCTAGAGCCAGAAATTCCATTTACCAGCAATCCCATTACAGATATATACCTAAATAAATATAAATCATTCTACTGTAAAGATGAATGTTTATTGCATCACTATTTACAATAGCAAAGACATGGAACCAACCCAAATGCCCATCAATGATAAATTGGATAAAGAAAATGTGGTACATATACACCATGGAATACTAGGCAGCCACAGAAAGGAATGAGATCATGTCCTTTGCGGGGACATGGATGAAGCTGAAAGCCACCATCCTCAGCAAACTAACACAGGAACAGAAAACCAAACACTACATGTTCTCACTCATAAGTAGGAGTTGAGCAGTGAGAACACATGGTCACAGGCAGGGGAAAAACACACACCTGGGCCTGTTGGTAGGTGAGGGCAAGGGGAGGGAACATAGAGAATGGGTCAATAGATGCAGCAAGCCACCACGGCACACGTATACCTACATAACAAACCTGCACGTTCTGCACGTGTATCCCGGAACTTAAAGTAAAATAATAATAATAATAATAATAATAA
>NW_022096963.1:0-3010 GCF_006542625.1 Nomascus leucogenys
AACACTCTTTCTGTAGAAACTGCAAGTGAACATTCAGGGCGCTAAGAGGCCTATAGCGGAAAAAAGAATATGTTCAAATAAAAACTACAAAGAAGCTATCTGTGAAACTTCTTACAGTTCTGTGCATTCAACTAACAGAGTTCAACATTACTTTTGACTGAGCAGTTGTGAAACACCCTTTCTGTAAAAAATGCAAGTGGACATTCAGGGCGCTAAGAGGCCTATGGTGGAAAAAGGAATACCTTCAAATAAAAACTACACAGAAGCAATCTGTGAAACTTCTTACGGTTCTGTTCTTTAAACTAACACAGTTGAACCTTAATTTTGATTGAACAGTTCTGAAACACTCTTTCTGTAGAAAATGCAAGTGGACATTCGGAGCTCTAAGGGCCTACAGCGGAAAAAGTAATACCTTCTAATAAAAACTACACAGAAGCATTCTGTGAAACTTCTTTCTGTTCTGTGCTTTCAACTAACAGAGTTGAACCTTACTTTTGATTGAGCACTTCTGAAACACCCTTTCTATAGAAAATGCAATTGGACATTCAGGGAGCTAAGAGGCCTATAGTGGAAAAAGGAATATTTTCAAATAAAAACTGCACAGAAGAAATCTGTGAAACTTCTTACTGTTTTGTTCATTCAGCTAACAGAGGTGAACCTCAGTTTTTATTGAGCAGTTCTGAAACACACTTTCTGTAGAAAATGCAAGTGGACATTCAGGGCGCTGAGAGGCCTATAGTGGGAAAAGGAATATCTTCAAATAAAAACCACACAGAAGCAATCTGTGAAACTTCTTTCTGTTCTGTGCATTCAACTAACAGAGTTGAACCTTACTTTTGATTGAGCACTTCTGAAACACCCTTTCTATAGAAAATGCAATTGGACATTCAGGGAGCTAAGAGGCCTATAGTGGAAAAAGGAATATTTCAAATAAAAACTGCACAGAAGCAATCTGCGAAACTTCTTACTGTTCTGTTCATTCAACTAACATAGTTGAACGGTAGTTTTTAATTGAGCAGTTTTCTGAAACACTCTTTCTGTAGAAAAATGGCAAGTGGGACATTCAGTGGCGCTGAGAGGCCTATAGTGGGGAAAAGGGAATATCTTCAAATAAAAACCACACAGAAGCAATCTGTGAAACTTCTTACTGTTCTGTGCATTCAACTAACCGAGTTGAAACCTTAGTTATTATTGAGCAGTTCCTGAAACACTCTTTCTGTAGAAAATGCAAGTGAACATTCAGGGCGCTAAGAGTCCTATAGCGGAAAAAATGAATATTTCAAATAAAAAACTACACAGAAGCAATCTGTGAAACTTTTACTGTTCTGTGCATTCAACTAACAGAGTTGAACCTTAGTTTATATTGAGCAGTTATGAAACACTCTTTCTGCAGAAAATGCAAGTGAACATTCAGGGCGCTAAGAGGCCTATAGTTGAAAAAGGTATATGTTCAAATAAAAACTACAAAGAAGCTATCTGTGAAACTTCTTACAGTTCTGTGCATTCACTAACAGAGTTCAACCTTACTTTGATGAGCAGTTCTGAACACCCTTTCTGTAGAAAATGCAAGTGGACATTCAGGGCGCTAAGAGGCCTATGGTGGAAAAAGGAAATACCTTCAAATAAAACTACACAGAAGCAATCTGTGAAACTTCTTACGGTTCTGTTCTTTAAACTAACACATTGAAACCTTAATTTTGATTGAACAGTTCTGAAACACTCTTCTGTAGAAAATGCAAGTGGACCTTCGGAGCGCTAAGAGGCCTATAGCGGAAAAAGTAATACCTTCAAATACAAACTTTCACAGAAGCATTTCTGTGAAATATTTCTTTCTGTTCCTTCTTGCATTTCATCCTAACAGAGTTGAACCTTACTTTTGATTGAGCACTTCTGAAACACCCTTTCTAATAGATAATGCAATTGGACATTCAGGGAGCTAAGAGGCCTCTATAGTGGAAAAAAGAGGAATATTTTTCAAATAAAACTGCACAGAAGCAACCTGCGAAACTTCTTACTGTTCTGTTCATTCAACTAACATAGTTGAACGGTAGTTTTTATTGAGCAGTTCTGAAACACTCTTTCTGTAGAAAATGCAAGTGGACATTCAGGGCGCTGAGAGGCCTATAGTAGGAAAAGGAATATCTTCAAATAAAAACCACACAGAAGCAATCTGTGAAACTTCTTTCTGTTCTGTGCATTCAACTAACCGTGTTGAACCTTAGTTATTATTGAGCAGTTCTGAAACACTCTTTCTGTAGAAACTGCAAGTGAACATTCAGGGCGCTAAGAGGCCTATAGCGGAAAAATGAATATGTTCAAATAAAAACTAAAAAGAATCTATCTGTGAAACTTCTTACAGTTCTGTGCATTCAACTAACAGAGTTCAACCTTACTTTTGACTGAGCAGTTGTGAAACACCCTTTCTGTAAAAAATGCAAGTGGACATTCAGGGCGCTAAGAGGCCTATGGTGGAAAAAGGAATACCTCAAATTAAAAACTACACAGAAGCAATCTGTGAAACTTCTTACGGTTCTGTTCTTTAAACTAACACAGTTGAACATTAATTTTGATTGAACAGTTCTGAAACACTCTTTCTGTAGAAAATGCAAGTGGACATTCGGAGCTCTAAGGGGCCTACAGCGGAAAAAGGAATACCTTCTAATAAAAACCACACAGAAGCAATCTGTGAAACTTCTTACTGTTCTGTGCATTCAACTAACCGAGTTGAACCTTAGTTATTATTGAGCAGTTCTGAAACACTCTTTCTGTAGAAAATGCAAGTGGACCTTCGGAGCGCTAAGAGGCCTACAGCGGAAAAAGTAATACCTTCAAATACAAACTTCACAGAAGCATTCTGTGAAATTTCTTTCTGTTCTTTGCATTTATCTAACAGAGTTGAACCTTACTTTTGATTGAGCACTTCTGAAACACCCTTTCTATAGAAAATGCAATTGGACATTCAGGGAGCTAAGAGGCCTATAGTGGAAAAAGGAATTTTTCAAATAAAAAC
>NW_022096964.1:0-43830 GCF_006542625.1 Nomascus leucogenys
ATAGACAAAGGTGTTAGTCCTTTCATGTTCAGACTGAGGATGCCGGAGCCCACAGGTGGAGTAACTTGCGTGTAAGCTTTCACCAGCACCCACGTGTCGGAGCCCAGACTCGCACTGCATTTCACGACTTTCATCCTAATGCACAAAGCCAGAGATGAGAACTGGAAAACAGAGAGTGACGATGATGACACCAACGACAAACGGAATAAATCAGCTGTGCAGCTATGGGATTCTCCTCATTCAAACATTGCGAAGGGATTTACCAATGGCATTGAGGTCTGCTAACCTTGACACTCTGCACATGAGCCAGGAAAACTGCTCTCAGCCAACAAGTGAACGTGACCTGTGGGTGTGTCTCTCCTTCTAATTCTTGCTAGAAGTTGCCACCATGCCATGGCCCCCACAGTCTCTCTGACCTGGCTACAAGCCACTCTCACTGTAGGAGAGTTTCCCCCAGTGGCTGGAGGCCACCCTGTCATACCCACACTTTCCACCTCATTGGAGGAAGCGGTTGTGGAAGCACAAGGAAAAGATCAGAAAGCAGCCGGGGAGGAGGCGTGGAACTCAGAACCTCCCACATTTTATCATGAGCCCTATGAGTCCAAATATATGTTACAGGCCAGGCACGGTGGCTCATGCCTGCAATCCCAGCACTTTGGAAGGCTGAGGCGGGCAGATCATGAGGTCAGGAGTTCGAGGCCAGCCTGGCCAATGTGGTGAAACCCCATCTTTACTAAAATTAGCCAGGCATGGTGGCGCATGCCTGTAATCCGAGCTACTCCGGAGGCTGAGGCAGGAGAATTGCTTGAACCTGGGAGGAGGATGTTGCAGTGAGTTGAAATCGCACCATTGCACTCCAGCCTGGGCAACAAGAGCGAAACTCCATCTCAAAACAAACAAACAAACAACCCAAAATATATGTTATAAAAATCTAATAGTTTATTCCCCCAATAAATTAAGTTAAAAAAAAACAAAAAACAAAAACACTAAATGCTGTGTGGACCTTGAATCTCTCTTCCATTATCCTATTCCTGCCTTGCCACCAACTCTAAAATGCTGTGTCATTTCTGAGTTTTGGATTTCCCCTTGCAAGATGAGTTGCAACAAGCCCCTGGTACAAACAGCTCTGGCGCAAATCCACAGGAAAGACTGCAGCCGCAAGCCTGCCATGAAGATGCCCCTGTTCAGAGTATGGGAGAGTCACACAGCTTTCCAGCCAAAGAAGGGCTCCAACCTTGGAGAGAACATTCTGGAATGTAGTTTGTTAGGGACAAACCATCTCCTTTCCATGCCTCCTGATCCCCTCCTCATTTGAAAAAGACAGTCATACGCAGGCAAATACTACTGAACTTTATACTCTGCCAACCAAGAAAGAAAAGTGCTTCACCTATGTATCAATTCCACAAGGTCTGATACTTTGGATGTTTCAAATTCAAGCGTGGTGCTTGGAGCCCATGCTAGGTGGAAATTCAGGATGCGCTGTGAACCTTATCTTGGGCTCCGGCCCCTGCAATGCAGTTATTATCCTGTGGGTTGGCCCAGCAGTCCCCCAAGAGCTGCATTCAGCTGAGTGAGTGTTTTTCCCTTTTTCAAAGCTCCCAGCCCTAGGAAAGACAGCAGCCACCTTCCCTTCCACTGAGACCCCAGCCACCCCTCTGCACATCCTGGCTAGGTAGTAGACACGTGTCTCTCATCTGCAGGATGAGATCTGCTCAGGCAGGGGGATCCTCACAGCAAGGATGCTCGAGCCCAGCGCAGTGTGGGGTGCATCGTGGGCTGTCACCATGGGTGCCCCAAGAACTTCATCAAGGGGCCCTTTCAGCTCTGAGGTGGAACTGGGGGCAGGATGACAGTGTGGTTTTTGAGTCATAATAATATCCACCTTCACGCATCACTGCCCTGATCCAAGGATCATAGGCCAAACTGTGGGGCATCTGCAGGGAGTGTGTTACTGTCTGTTCCCGACCTGAGTGGCCTCTGCCTCATGTTCTGGAGCCCCTCCCAGGCGAGCCAGGCTCAGAGCACACCTTGGCAGTCATTACAGCTGGATGATTTCCCCAGTATCTGTGCGTGTGGCCTTCTGTGGAAATAGCATCTTTGCAGATGATCAAGTTAAGATGCGGTCAGTAGGGTGGGCCCTAATCCAATATGACTGTGTCCTTATGGAGAGGGAAAATGTGGCTACGGGGACAGACATGCGCATAGGAGGAAGGCGCTGTGAAGATGAAGGCAGGGACCAGGGGATGCTTCCTCACACAAAGGAACGCCCAAGAGTGCCAGCAGCCACCAGAAACTAGGAAAGGCACCTGTAAAGATTCTCCCACCCTGCCCTCGGAAGGAACCTTCGGTCCTTGATCTTGGACCTCTCCTCCCTAGACCTGTGGGGGAATAAATTCCTCTTGTTTAGGACTCACGCTCTGTGATGCTCTGTTGTGGCAGAGTCTAGGGAAACTAACGCAGAAGTGGAAGCTGACCTTCCACCTCTCTATGCACACGGGCGACCTGAGCCGACTGCTGAGCCCTCGGGGGCAAGTGCTGTCCTGTCCACCTCCAGTGAGTACTGCCCAGGGCCACATCCCAAGATGGGCCACAGAAGAGTCACTAGCTGTCTCTCCACCTGCCAGTCATAAGGTAAGGAGGGGAGGGGAGGGTCAGAGAATGCACCACACCCTCAGGGAGAGAGAAAGAGAGAGAGAGACAGAGGGAGAGAGAAACAGAGAAAGAGACAGATGTGGGGTGGGGAGAGAGAGAGAGGGAGAGAGAGACAGAAAGAGACAGAGACAGTGAGAGAGAGAAACAGAGGGAGAGAGAAACAGAGACAGATGTGGGGGTGGGGAGAGAGAGAGAGGGAGAGAGAGAGAGAGACAGAAAGAGACAGAGACAGTGAGAGAGAGAAACAGAGGGAGAGAGAAACAGAGACAGATGTGGGGGTGGGGAGAGAGAGAGAGGGAGAGAGAGACAGAAAGAGACAGAGACAGTGAGAGAGACAGAGAAGGAGAAAGAGAGACAAAGAGAGACAGAGAGATGGGGAAATGGGGGAGAGAGACAGAGAGAGGGAGAAAGACAGAACGACAGAAACAGAGAAAGACAAAGAGAAACAGAAAGAGGAAGACAGAGAGAAAGAGGCATAGAGAAACAGACAGAGTGGAACAGAGACAAAGAGACTCAGAGAGAGAGACAGAGAGAAAGAGAGAGAGATAGGTAGGGGAAGGGAGGAGGGAGGGCTCCTCCTGGTCCCTGTGGCCAATGTGAAGCCCAGAGGGAAGCAGGGAGCCCTTCTGGGCAGCTGCTCAGGAAATAAGGGGAGAGGACAGCCTGTTTCAACAGATGGACCGGTCTTTGGGAAACAAGCTCTCCCCATGGGATGCCATCTCTCTTCTGTACCCTGCGTCTTATGAACATGGCCTTGGTGCAGGGCCTCCCTCTGCAGACCCAGCAGAAGTGGGATTGCACGCACACCAGTTTGAGTGGCACAGTTAAGTCCCAGTTGACCGAAGTCTCAACCTACACTTAGACTTTCTCAGACCAGTGGCCACCTCCTCCGAAGTCCCCCAGAGAAAGAAACCCCTGCCTTCTGTGCTGGCCTTTAGGAACCCCCAGGATTACCCAGCACACTACCCGTCCTCTGGAGAGGTGGGATCCGAGGAAGGTGCGAGCCCAGACACAGCGCCACGTCAGAAAGTCCCATCAGGGCCGGGCGCGGTGGCTTGTGCCTGTAATCCCAGCACTTTGGGAGGCCAAGGCAGGCGGATCACGAGGTCAAGAGATTGAAGCCATCCTGGCCAACATGGTGAAATCCCGTCTCTACTAAAAGTACAAAAAATTAGCCAGGCGTGGTGGTGAGTGCCTGTACTCCCAGCTGCTTGGGAGGCTGAGGCAGGAGACTCGCTTGACCCTGGGAGGTGGAGCTTGCAGTGAGCCGAGATCGCGCCACTGCACTCCAGCCTGGGTGACAGAGTGAGACTCTGTCTCAAAAAAACAAACAACAACAACAACAACAACAACAACAAAATCTTTATCTCTCTACTATTCCTGGCTAGAATTGCTCCCTGAATTCCACAGTGTCCAAGCCTAGGGGACATGTTTCTGTAATGTTCTTGTGGCAATTGATACACATGTCCCTCTCTGGGCCTGGGCCTTTATTCAGGGTTTGGAATGGATTCTTGTATAAGATCCAGCCTGATTGCATGGTGCAAGCCACCATCTGGAACAGCGGAAGATGATTGAATCGCATTGCGAAATATAAAACACGAAACTTTTTCCTGTGTTAAAAATACTTTTAAATAATGGAACCAATCTGATAGCATGTTGAGAAAAACTTTACTACCCACAAAAGCTAGGAAGAAAAAGTCACGCTAGGGTTTCTTCCTTCCTTTTGCCTGAGTTGCAGTTTTTCCAGTTTTAGAACATCATTACCTTTGCAAACAAGGATTGTGCTATAAAAGCATTCTCACATATACTTTCCTTTTTGTAGGCACTGATGTCACCTTGAGTCAAAGGAAAACAACGAGCCATAAATCAGTGTATGAATGAGCAAAGGAATACCATGGCACAGAACATCCATTGTCATTCCGTCTTCCTCAGGTGCAAGCAGTCGCAGGATGGTTGAGACTTTACAGTCTTCTGACAGCTCCACCCACATGAGTGCCGCATGCACATGTGAAATAGCTATCATCAAAACTGCGCTGGCAGCTAAGGAGCAAAAGGAAATCTTAACCAAAGCCGTGACATCCCCTGAAGGATATATTTCACCAACGCAATGGAGCTGCTGGAACCTGGGCGGCCAGATGCAAATGACCCGAGCAAAGCCACCTCCTCATTGGCCAGACCTCTTCTCCTCCCACACTGTGAAATCTGAGTCCCATCCATAAATATCCTCAAGTCAAACTCTAAGTACAAAAACATCTAAGAAATGTTGCCTCAACAAAAGCACTTTTCCTCCAAGAAAGGGAATTTCTGACAACGTCTGGGAAGACAAAGGGACAATTTGGGACAGGCACAAATTGATTATAAACATGCTTTCTTTAATTAAATGATAAAATGTTAAATAAATCTTCTTTAGCACAAAAATACGAAAGTCTGTACTCAGCAAACAAAATGAATCAGCAATTTTTTTTTCAAGCCTTCAAGGTTAGTGAAATTGACCTATCACTCTGGCTAACATATGTTAGGCTTCCTAATATGTTAAAAAGCTTTGGAAAATATGGAAGGCAATATTCTAGCTCTCAGGAGGCCAACACCTCCTGACACCTAACATCTAGCTTTGAGAGGCAAGACAAGAAGCCCACAGAGACGTGAGCTCTGCCCAGGACCAGATGCCCTGGAGATCCTGTTAGGAGGTTGCACACAGATGATCTCCATCACCACCCCCCAGCAGGAATCTTGCCAAATCGGTATGAATATGTCCATTTTACGGATGCAGAAATGGAAGGTGAAGAGGCCAAGGGATATGCCCAAGGTCACAGAGCTAGGAAGCAGCTGAGATGGAATCTTGACCCAAGTCTCTTTAACATCAACTGCGTCCACCACTATAGTCTGTAAACCATTAAGTAATGCCATATAAATGGCAAATTGCTTTTACATTATTCATGAAATGAATTGACATTATTGTTTCTACCTTTAAGAAAGAATTAAGGACAACAGCCACGAATTCTGACTACATATATCGAAGGATGAGGGACCCAATACGTAAATGAGAGAAGTTGAGGGACCTCATGCCCTAGAAATGGACCACTATTGTTTTATTAGAGAATTCACCGATGTGATGCTGTTCAGAGCATTTTGCTGGCACATTTTAGCATTGATCATTGTACAAATCCTTTCAAATTGCATAGAGCAGATATGAGTCACTTTCTCATTTTGCAAAAGAGGGAACTCAGGTTTAGACAAGTCAGATGACTCACCTAAGATCATGCCGTTGGAATTCTGAACCCAGATCACCTTACTTGAAATTCCACGATCAAAAAAAAATTAAACCTGTAGGAGGCTACATCCAGTCTTCTCAGTGACATCTGTTCTAAAGTCTATTCAGAAATTCACGTTTTCTAAGGATTTTTGGAAAGTCATCTGGAGAAAATTATCATCAGATTCTGTAGCCTCTAAAACTATTATTTTTATGTAGCCATTAATCCTCTAGAAGGGAAATCATTGGTCCTATCGATGGACTGAAGGTGTGAAGGGCCTGATAAGAGTCACCCTCCACAGAAACCAGGTCCTCACAGCCAGACAGCTCTCGCCTCTGCCGTGTCCTGCCATTTCTGTCATCCCAGAACAGGTTCCTCACTCACATGTAAGGAAAACCAGCCTTTTATTACAAACACAGGGGATCCAGACAAAGATGACTCAACTGCCTTCATAACACCAACGTGACTCATGCTTGTTTGATAAGCATTTAATGGTTTTTTTTTTTTTAAGATGGCGTCTCACTCTGTTTCCAGGCTGGAGTGCAGTGGTGCAATCTTGGCTCACTGCAACCTCTTCTTCCTGGGTTCAAGTGATTCTCCTGCCTCAGCCTCCCAAGTAGTTGGGACCACAGGCACGCACCACCACGGTCAGTTAATTTTTGTATTTTTAGTAGAGACGGGGTTTCACCATGTTGGCCAGGGTGGTTTCGATCTCTTGACCTCGTGATCCGCCCACCTCGGCCTCCCAAAGTGCTAGGATTACAGGTGTGAGCCACCACGCCCGGCCACATTTACTGGCCTTGAGTGCACAAGTGCAGCTCCTGCGGCAGTGGGCAGGTTCTCTGCCTCCCCGTAGACAGGCATCTTCGGGACTCTGGTGTCAGCAGCAGGAGCACACCTGTCCTGTCTCAGGTTGGCCCTGCCCATCTCCCGCAGAGGGAGAGATGCTGGACGCTGAACCAGACGCCACACAGACACAGCAGCCACTGGGAGCCGAGCCGGGCCAGGCACCTCAAGTGGCAGAGGGACGTCCAGACAGCAGGGACACTGGTGACTGGCATGTCTGCAGGGGAACAGAGGCCTCACGGAGCACAGGCAGGGCAGACCAAAACCAGGTCTGTTGCAGAATGAACCCACCCCATTGAGGAAGTGGCTGGCGCTGGGGCAGAACAGAGGCTATTCCCACGGTGTCCTGGCAGAGTCACCATATTCCAGGCTTGTCCATCCAGACACTTGAGTTTGGCTCTGTTCTGGTGGTGATTAGACCATGAGAGCCCACCCCAGCTCGCCCAAGTCAGAACTCACTAATCTATTCACCAGGATTACACAACACTCAGCACATGTGTATGGAGCATATGCCGTGCATCTAGTGCACAAAACAAAGCTCCCGGTTGCTGTGGAGCTGATTGTCCTCCAGGAGAACGTGCTGAGTTTTGATAAGATGCCTCCTTTCTATGATTCTTATATTTACCCTCTTCCCTGTGCGGTGTCTGGGGCGTTGAAATTCATAATCGGCTGCGTGTTGCTGCACATATTCAGAGAAAAGAGCGTCCTTTATTCGGCAAGGATGTTTCTCCAGGCCTTGCCCAGGGAGTCCCTTCCCACTGACTGCACGCTCAGGCCCGCGCCCTTTCTGCTGTCCAGTTGCACAGCAGCCAAGCCCTCGGGTGGCCGGCGTCACCCAGCTTGTGCTTGTGCGTCCCGGGTGTCCTCAGCAGGAGCGGCCTGGGGTTATTGTTACAGACCCATCACAGCACACCTGCAAACTCACCCACAGTCAGGAAAGCGCTCTCCACACCCTGCTCGGAAGACAGTCGCAGGTCTCAGGAGTGGCCAAAGCCTCTTCCCTGCATCTGAGACATTTATGCAAGGCCAGCGCGGTGCAGGAGGGCTGGAGCTGGGTCCCAGAGGCTGGGGGACAATGGAGAGGATGGAGCACCACAGTCTCTGCTGAGGGGATGGGCAGGGCACCTGGGGATACCTTCTTTTCTCTTCAGGACTAGCACTTGGATGACAAACCTGATAGCCTCCTCAGGAAGCAGCTGAGGGCAGGGGTTCCGACGCTTTCTCTTTCTTTTTTTTCTTTTTATTATACTTTAAGTTTTAGGGTACATGTTTATTGTGGCACTATTCACAACAGCAAAGACTTGGAACCAACCCAAATGTCCAACAGTGATAGACTGGATTAAGGAAATGTGGCACATATACACCATGGAATACTGTGCAGCCATAAAAAATGATGAGTTCATGTCCTTTGTAGGGACAAGGATGAAGCTGGAAACCATCATTCTCAGCAAACTATCACAAGGACAAAAAACCGACGCTTTCTCTTTCAGTCCTCAAGGAGTTGTCCCTGGGAGAGGAAAGCTCTAGAATTTTCGCACATTTCTTCTTCTCACAGGCTAGAATGCTAAGAAAAAGGTTAAGAAACTGGATATTGAAGACAATGATCGTCCCTTTTTAAAAACACTTTTTTTTTTTTTTTAGGAGGAAACACTAATGCTGTCTGGAGTGCCACCTCCCGTCCTTGCAAAAATAAAAATCAACAAAACAAAAATGCCCTCTGGCCAACAGAATGGACAGGATGAATGCTGGGTCCGTGTGGGGAGAGTCGGCGATGTGGCTGCGGAGAGAGACAAGGCCCCATGGAGGCATCCTCATCCGCCCTGGGACCCAGGAGTGAGGCCACAGCAACCAGCACGGTACGTGCAGTTACAGAAACGCCCAGTTACACACAAGCAAAATGCGACTTGGTGACACACGGTTTACTTCCCATTCAACTGAACTGTTAACTCTGACGCTGACGTCCAGTCCTCTGCCTCTGAGGCGGGGAACCCCCTTGCTCAGATAGGAGTCCTCCGTACTCCCCACCCCAAATGCCACCAGGGCACTTCGGGAGTAGGAACCCAGCAGTGTGGACACACACACTCTCAGAGCTGCACACACACACACACATACATACACACATGCACACACACTCACAGGGCCCATGCATTACACGTGGCCAGGACCTTTCACAGTGAGGATAAATCAGTGCCTCTTTCTAGTCCCCAACTAATTTAAATGAAGCCATCACTACTGTCTAAGAGAAGGTTTCTTTTATTTTAGGTTCAGGAGTACATGTGCAGGTTTGCTGTGTAGGTAAACTGCATGTCATGGGGGTGTGGTGTACGGATGACTTCATCACCCAGGTAATGAGCATAGGACCCAGTGGGTCGGTTTCTGATCCTCTCCCTCCTCCCACCCTCCATCGTTAAGGAGGCCCCAGTGTCTGTTGTTCCCTTCGTTGTGTTCATGTGCTGGATGTTTACTTCTCAGTCATGAGTACATGCAGTATTTCGTTTTCTGTTCCTGCATTAGTTCACTTAGGATAGCGGCCTCCAGCTCCAACCATGTTGCTGCAAAGGACATGATCTCATTCCTTTTTATGGCTGCCTAGTATTCTAGGGTGTCTATGTATCACATTCTCTTTATCCAGTGTACTGGATTAAAGTTACTCTTTTGTAGTATGGTTTTTTCATTGTTTAATTATGCAATGACTACCTAATGAGGAAAAGTTACTTATTTTATTCTGAATAGCTCCTTGACCCACTTTCATTTCATTCGTTCCCATCATATTTGACACACAGGTGGACATCTAGGTTGGTTCCACGGCTTTGCTATTGTGGACAGTGCTGTGATGAATATCCACCTGCATGTGTCTTTATGGTAGAATGATTTATATTCTTTCGGGAGCAATTTTTACAATCATGTTTCTTTTCAATTTTCTCTGACTCTGTAGTTCCTTTTTAGTTTATTTTGAGACAGGCACTTTGAGCACAAGCTTATCTAAGGGCTATATAGAGATTACCATGACTGAGGACACTTCTAGATGTTGTCACACACACACACACACAATGCACACACACAATGCACACACACACAATGCACACACACAATGCACACACACACAATGTGCACACACACAATGCACACACACACAATGCGCACACACACAATGTGCACACACACAATGCACACACACAATGCACACACACACAATGCACACACAATGCACACCACACACAATGCACACACACACAATGCACACACACAATGCACACACACACAATGCACACACACAATGCACACACACACAATGCACACACACAATGCACACACACAATGCACACACACACAATGCACACACACACACAATGCACACACACAATGCCACACACACAATGCACACACACACAATGCACACACACACAATGCACACACACACACACAATGCACACACACACAATGCACACACACAATGCACACACACACAATGCACACACACAATGCACACACACAATGCGCACACACACAATGCACACACACAATGCACACACACACACAATGCACACACACACACACACACAATGCACACACACAATGCACACACACAATGCACACACACACAATGCACACACACAATGCACACACACACACAATGCACACACATACACACAATGCACACACACATGCCACACACAATGCACACACACACAACACACACACACAATGCACACACACAATGCGCACACACACACAATGCACACACATACACACAGTGCACACACACACAATGCGCACACACACACAGTGCACACACATACACACACAATGCACACACACACAATGCACACACACATGTGCACACCATGTGCTTTCCAACAGCTCATCTTGTCAAGTTGGGATGATAATTGCACTTGTGAAGATGAAAAACGGTAATGAATATAAAGTGTTTCGAGCTGGGCTGGGGCATAGAAAGTGCCTGATGAGTGTTAGTTATTATTATTGCTGTTGTTATAATATCATTTTATTACTCTTTTGTAGTATTTTTTTTCATTGTTTAATTATGCAATGACTACATAATGAGGAAAAGTTGCTCATTTTATTCTGACTATCTCCTTGACCCGCTTTCATTTGCATTCAGTCCCATCATATTTGACACACATTTGGAGTGGCTGGAGTGGCATTCACCCCACCAGAGTCTTAGACGCTCAGATGTTCATGCGCTTCCTCATTTACATACGTAATGACTTTCTTGTCCACCTACACAGCCAGCGCTGTGGTAGGGGCTGGAAAAACCAGCTTGAACAGTTCCCATCCTGCCCATGAGCAGCTTTGGTGGTCACACCCCCGGGGAGTGACAATGGGATTGTTCATCGCCAATGGGAAGGTGACCTCAGGGCCACGATCATGGGAGGTTGTGAGGAGGACGACGGCTGGGCGGCCCCTCAGAGGCAGCAGCCTGAGCTGAGGTGCAGAGGCCAAGGAGGAGCAGCTGGACTTCAGACCCATGAAACTGGTGCAGTGACGGGGCTGCAGCCACGGGGCTGCAGCGGGAAGAGGAGGCTGATCGTGGCGTGGGCGGCAGCAGGAGGAAGCCATGCAAGGCGGGTCTTGGTTTCCCAGCAGTGCTTCCAGGGGAAACAGGACCAAGCCCAGTCCAGGGGCCGGCGCTTATCTGGAAGCTGAATTTTTGCCCAATGAACTAATGCCAAGAATCAGAGAGAAAATCATCCATTCATGGCATCTCTCTCCTGTGGTGACAGAGGTTTAATGGCAGGTACTCCCTACTCACCTTTCGTGAGAGGAGCTGATCCCCACAGTCAGGAAGTGAGCCTGAGCCACAGAGATGAAGGAAGTCCCTTAAAAAAGGATAAATGATGAATGACTTTGTAGGGAAAGAATGTCAGAAACCAGAGGCTCTGCTGGCTTCTTGTCATTAAGAAATGAGTTAGCAAACCAGTTCCTTAAACATTTAGATTGTTGTGGGAAAAGAAACCGTTAGGGGGTTGGAGGGAAATGGGAAGTGCTAGTAAGATACAGTATTTGCTGGCCAGGCGCGGTGGCTCACGCCTGTAGTCCCAGCACTTTGGGAGGCCCAGGTGGGCGGATCACGAGGTCAGGAGATCAAAACCATCCTGGCCAACATGGTGAAACCCTGTCTCTACTAAAAATACAAAAATTAGCCAGGCGTGGTGGTGCGCGCCTGTAGTACCAGCTAGCTACTTGGGAGGCTGAGGCAGGAGAATTGCTTGAACCCGGGAGGCGGAAGTTGCAGTGAGCACAGATCACGCCATTGCACTCCAGCCTGGGTGACAAAGCAAGACTCTGTCACAAAAAAAAAAAAAGGTATAGTATTTGTTGCTAGGGATGATAGAAATGTTCCAAAATTGATTGTGGTGAGAGTTGGAGAACTCTGAGTACACCAATCACTGTTGGATTGCACACTTTAAATGGGTGAATTATTTGGTACAAGAATGATTCCAGCCACGCCATTACTAGAGAACAGGATGTCAGGTGTTTTCGCTGGTGGCCCCCGCTGAGGCTCCAGTGACATGTAAGAGGCACCAGTCAGGTTTCTGCTCCTCTCACAGCTCTTGGGGCCACATGGTCTTGGTGTGTCCTCCCTTTCCTTCCACTACAAAGGATCGATGATTCCTCCTCATGCAACCACAGAACCCAAGAGAAGGCGTCTGTGGATAGGACCATCACGGTTGTGCAGGAAGGGGCACGTGGAACACGAGAGGCCATCAGGGTCCTCTTCAGGATTCTTCAGATTGAAGCCTAAGGGGAAGACGTTCTCTTCATGGATCATAAGCTGGGAGCCAGCAGATCTGCTATCCAGAGCAGGGAGAAACTCCGTCTGTGTTCCCCATCACTCCTGGGGTCACTCGACCATATTCTCCCTCCTCTTTTTTTAATGTAAGTTAGTGCGAATGGAGTTTCTGTCACCTGCAACCAAAAAGTCATGAGAAAGGTAGTATCGTGATGGGCAAAGACCGATTCCAAAGCCAGTGTAACACTGGACTTCAAGGTGTCTCACTTGTCAATTTCTGACTTCAAAACTTATTTATTTATTTATTTGTTTATTTTTTTTGACAAAGTCTGACTCTGTAGCCCAGGCTGGAGTGCAGTGAGGTGATCTTGGCTCGCTGCAACCTCTGCCTCCCAGGTTCAAGCGATTCTCCTGACTCAGCCTCCCGAGTAGCTGGGATTACAGGCACATGCCACCACGCCAAGCTAATTTTGTATTTTTAGTAGAGACGGGGTTTCACCATGTTGGTCAGGCTGGTCTTGAACTCCTGACCTCAAGTGATCCACTCGCTTTGGCCTCCCAAAGTGCTGGGATTACAGGCATGGGCCACTGCACCTGGCTCAAAACTTTTAATATAGCAAACTTTCATGTACTGGGAAGCTACATTCTGCATTTATTATTTTGATACATTTAAAAATGTTGTTGTAATTGAGAACTATGTTTTCAAAACCACAAACAATAACAATATGAAGCCATGAGTAGGCTGAGCAGTGAGGTGGAAACAGCTGAAGCGTGGATAGAAAAGTCCAAAGATCAGATTGAGGAATTCTCCCATAAGGCAAAAGGAAAGGATAGAGATAGAAAATAGAAGAGAAAAGCTAAGGGAAATGAGGATAGAAATGCCAACATCCAGGGCCAGGTGTGGTGACTCACGCTTGTAATCCCAGCTACTCAGGAGGCTGAGGCAGGAGAATCTCCTGAACCTGGGAGGCAGAGGCTGCAGTGAACCTAGACTGTGCCACTGCACTCCAGCCTGAGCAACAGAGTGAGACTCCGTCTCACAAAACAAAACAAACAGACAAAAAAAAAAAAAAAAAAAAAAAACAAAGAAGTGCCAACATCGGGATGATAGGAATCCCAGAAAGAGTGACAAAATCCGAGAGGAGAAAAATTTTAAAACTAATGAAGATAGATTTCTGAGGGGAAAAAAAGGCTGATAGTATAAAAAAGACAGGACAGGGGGTAAGGAAAAACCCACACCTAGACATACTGTAGTTAATTTAATATAATCAAATACAAAGAAAATATTCCAAGAGCTTCCATAAGTAAAGAGCAGCTCACCTGCAAAGGAACAAGACCCAGACTGCCATTCAATTTCCCAACAGCGACACTGAATGCGAAACAGTACAGCCATATATATATATATTTTTTTTTTTTGAGACAGAGTCTCGCTCTGTTGCCCAGGCTGGAGTGCAGTGGCGTGATCTCAACTCACTGCAAGCTCTGCCTCCCGGGTTCATGCCATTCTCCTACCTCAGTCTCCGGAGTAGCTGGGACTACAGGCGCCCGCCACCACGCCTAGCTAATTTTTTCTTGTATTTTTAGTAGAGACGGGGTTTCACCATGTTAGCCAGGATGGTCTCAATCTCCTGACCTCGTGATCCAACTGCCTGTGCCTCCCAAAGTGCTGGGATTACAGGGGTGAGCCACCGTCCCTGGCCATAGAGCCATATTTTTAAATAATTGAAGGAAAAGAAATTTGAACCTAGAATATTATTTCTAGACAAACTGTCATTCAAATTTGAAGGTATAATAAAAGTACTCTCTCATATAGCTCTCAAATGGCTTGCCATACAAAGACTCATTTTTTGTGAGAAAACATTTTGGGAGAGAGCAATAAAAATAAGAGAAGCACAGCAGGTGCGGTGGCTCACAGCCATCATCCCAGCACTTTGGGAAGCTGAGGCGGGTGGATCACTTGAGCCTAGGAGTTTGAGACCAGCCTGGGCAACATGATGAAACACCATCTCTATAAAAAATAAAAAATAATTAGCTAGGCGTGGTGGTGTGTACCTGTAGTCCCAGCTACCTGGGAGGCTGAGGCAGGAGGATCAACTGAGCCTGGGAGGTGGAGACTACAAAGGGCTTTAATTGTGCCACTACAATCCAGCCTAGACTGCAGTAGAATAAGATCCTCTCTCAAAAAAAAAAAGAAGTGAGAAACAGATCCCTGAAAATTGCTATAAGAGAGAATTAATGAAAACCCTAATACTTTGGTAATATTCATTATTCAAGCAAACCCAGAATTTAAATTCTGGGCAGTATCAAAAGATTAAAGGCAGATGGCAACATGTTAAAGTACTTTTCCTCTTAGGAGAAAAATGCACATATTAATAAGTTCAAGAAGTCAATAGGGATAAGTAAACATGAGACTCTATCTTAAGATAAGATAATAAGTATAAAAACAACTTCTAAACCACCAGAAATATAAATAGGAATGTTACTGTAGATTTACAAAGAATGGAGTGTAAATTATCAAAATATTATAGGAAACATTTCTACTTTAATTTTTCTAAAAGTGAATAACTATGTTTAATCATATGTTGTCACGCTTATAGAAAGGGTATATATACCAAATTTTTAAGTATCTAAGATCAATGATATTGAATGATATTTTAAAATAAGTTTCTATATTAAAGGAAGTGAATGTCCACAGTTATGAAAGTAAAAGTGCTGTTTACAGCTAATACGCTCATTTCAATATTTTATTGAAATAACAAAGCAATTAATATTTTATAAATAAACCGCTTAAAATTATTTTTCTTATTGTTTGCAGAATATCTTGTTAAATATTTTAACTTTTCAAAGTGATGATGAATAACTTTCAAATAGCTGTTCTTTGGAATATAATTCTAAATAGCGTTTTGGGATTTCCTTTTATTTTTTACAAAGCATAAATTAGGTTCCCCAGGTCCCTCTCATTTTATTCATTTTATCTGTTATTACCTTGAATATATGTCAATAAATGACATATAGCTTTAAAATAAAAGTATTAAGAGACTACAATGAAGTAGTGTTACTACAGATCAAGTGATGGACGAAATAAACCAGGTACATACATGCTTTCTCTACTATTTGTAAGTTGTCAAGTAAAAATTAGAGCTTTACTTTTTTAATTATTAGAGGAGCCCATATCTGAGGCTCTGCAAAAGTATAAGAACTATTCAATTTTAAAATAATTTTTGAGATTTTCTAAATAAGAGAAAAAATAACATTTTAATAAAAGTAAAATTAATATTTAAAAAGTATGACAATCAAGACACATCGATATTGAAGGAAGAATTAAAGCATTCTTTAAAACAGATCTCTGCTGTGTCAAACATATTTCCCAGCTAAGCATTAAATCTGAGTTTCCAATTATTTCTAGTTAAAAAATTGGAAGAAATGTTGATTCTTAGTATTAGAGCGGATCATATGTATCGCTTAGAAGGCTTCCTATTCACTGTTTTGCATCCTCTATAAAGTCCCTGTTAAGAGAGCTGATATTCCTAATCATTGGAAACACCTTCTTTGTAGCCTACCCCCTGGAAACACCTTTTTTTGTACCCTAATCATTGAAAACACCTTCCTTGTAGCGTAGTCATTAGACACACCTCCCAGCTTCCTGTTAACATCTATATATTGCTCCTCATTCTCCTTTGTGACGCCAAAGAAGAAGGGTCTAACTTCTCTTATCCGCTTGATAGCTGCATCTTTCTTTGAAGATGGGTCGTGTTCCCTCTGCGTTCGCTGGCCCTCCGCAAGCGGGGTGAGCATTCCCAGTTCCTTCCAACCAGTCGCCGCAGAGTTAGGTGTAATGTTCTGGGTTGTTTTCTCCCTGTACCTCTCTCTAAAATGGGCTTTCGTTATTAAACACCATGCAGTGGTTCTAATTCTTAAGCATAAGTGCAGCCCTGTGACCACCCAAACACTGAGCCATGTTTTGTTAGGCACATGCATCTTGTGAATGATCTTGTCGAGAGGCTTGCTGACAGCTATGTGCTGCACTTGGGTGATCTACCTGTATAGGAACCTTGTCAAAATAGTAAATTAGACACAGTCTAACCCAATGTCTTCCAGAAATAAGCTCCGATATAGTGGTCACTATTGCCTCTTCCAGCTTTTTACCAATCTGTTTGACTTTTGTTGTGAAATTTATTGTTCTTGATTTTCTTAAGTAGGACACCATTTTGTGAGCTTGGGGAACACAAGAATTTTTCTAAGACTGTTTTTCCGTAATAATGTTGTTGGAATTAAATTCAGTAAGGCCTGGCGTGTGATAATGCTTCCGTTCTGTTGAAGGATAATTTTAAAAATTAAACATTTCACACAAATATAAAACTAATGTGTCAAAGATTTTAACTGATTTATTAATGAGGAAATTAACAAGACCTTGCAAGTTCAAAAGATAATTCATAGAATCCTCATACATAAAAAGTATGTAATGCTCAAATACATTTAGAAGACACAGAATTGACATGTCGCTTGAGGGAAATCCCAAAAATACTTATTTACATGTTCATACAAAATAATCATTTACATTGAGTTATTTAAAAATAATTCAGTTTTACATAACTCAGAAACAATAAGAGAAGTTAGCCCAGAGACAACATCCATTCAGATAACCTGGAGGAATGTGTTAGACAATCCTTAAATATTGTCTAAATAATCTGGGTCCAATTAAGTCATTCACGGTGTTTTTCTCTGTTCATTTTACCTTTCCTCATTTTGTCTTTACTCCTACTTTGTACCATTCTCCTGTTTCAAAAAGCACTAATAGCAGTTTAGGAATCTCATTATTGAAATGGTTAATGTACAGGAAAGCCGTTTATGGGCTCTTAGACCAGTGTTTGGTACTTATATTATTTGGTTCTACATTCAGTCTGAATCCTTTGGCATGTAATTTTTGTCGGAGTTCATTTAATGTAAGGAATTCCGTGTTTGATGCACTTACCCTTCCAGTTAAGCATTGAGCTGCCGACCATGACCCCGACCTGTCTACATAGCAGCACTTTCACTTTTGTGAAGAAATTGTCAGGTGATAATTCTACAGAGAAAAATAAGAGGGAAGAGAGAGGAAGCACTGGGAGTTACACTTGAACCATCGCAGTCAGGTGACGCCACATTGTAGAAGGTAGCATGAAATAAAGGTTGAAGGAGAGGAGGGAGAAGGCTCGGGATAGAGGAGGAGCCCCTGATGGGCAATGTACCTGGCAGGGCTGAAAAATATCAGAGGCCAGAGGAGGCAGGTGAAGGATCAGAATGGAGAAGAATAGATGAGGTCATGAAAACCAAAGGCCACCTGTAATCCCAGCACTTTGGGAGGCCGAGGCGGGCGGATCACGAGGTCAGGAGGTGGAGACGATCCTGGCTAACATGGTGAAACCATCTCTACTAAAAATACAAAAAAATTAGCCGGGCGTGGTGGCGGGTGCCTGTAGTCCCAGCTACTCGGGAGGCTGAGGCAGGAGAATGGCGTGAACCCGGAGGCGGAGCTTGCAGTGAGCCAAGATCGCGCCACTGCACTCCAGCCTGGGCGACAGAGCAAGACTCCATCTCAAAAAAAAAAAAAAAAAAAAGCCAGATCACGTAGGTGTGCGAGTCATTTTAAGGACTTTGGGTTCCCTCCATGAGAAGGCTGTAAGCAGAGGAGTGCTGTCGCCTGGCATATTCCAGGGGCTCCTTCCAATGGCTCCTGTGCAGAGATGTAGAGGGACAAGGGCAGAAGTGGTGAAATTAGGCCTGTGATGACGAGTTCCCTGGGGCTGTTTCCAGAGGAGGTGGGGAGACACTGGCCTCTAAGCTACATTAGGGATGTCAGGAATACAGAGTCAAAGACCACTCCAAGGTGTTGGCACAAGCAACTGAAAGAATAGGTTTGCCTTTAATTGAGAAGAGGAAGGCTCCAGAAGGAATAGGTTTGGTTCCAGGTAAAATCTACTCACGTGTTTTGATCTGAATTGGCTCTCTAAATGTAGCCAATAACACAATTTGCAGTCTCAGATGATACTTGTAATCTGAAAATACGGCAGAATGCTGACACCAGCCGTTTTGCACCTTGATTTGGTTCACGTGGACAAGAAAGGTAAAATAACAAGATACTTCAGAAAACTGAAAAGAATTGTTATAATGAGAAAGTCCCACTGACTCTGACAATCATAGTGTCTTTGCTGAAACCTGACCCCCAAGCCCCTTCTATGAGCTTTCTCTTCCTTAGTTCTTGGCCTTTGGGAGGTAATTTCCAGGTCCCTGCCACTGATCTGTATTTGCCTTTAAGTAAGTAGTGCCTTGTTCCATCTTCCTACCAAAAGAGCTCCAGGGAGGCCACACCGAACTCTTCAAACAGATCTTCTTTGTAAGAAACAATTGTGCTCTCGCTATTAAAATTTCATTTAGAGAGTATGGCATTGTCTTTTGAGCTTTCTTTCCTTTTAGTCTCTGATAAGAGAACTATACCCATCTCACATCAAGCTCCTGAAGGTCTGGAAGGAGTCAAACGGAATGAGCTTGTTTCCAGCATTCCTTTCCTATTAGCCAAAATAGTCTAAAATTCCTTGCAGTGTTCAAGTTTATAATTAACTCAATTGATAATTCAATTGCTGTTGGGCTAAATTCAATACAATAATTATTGATTATCCATTATATGAAAAACACAGGACATGCTAAGTTGATTCAGACATAGAAGCAAACCCAGAGTAGGCTCTCCCTAAGCAATGTTCTTTGAATTATGCTAAACACTTGTTATGATATATACAAAAGTCCAGAGGAGGAGATCTAGGTTTAGTAGGATATGGACCATTTTTAAAATTAGGTTCAAATTGAATCTTGAAAAATCATCTGTGGCTGAATGGATGAATAAATAAAGGAGGATTTAGCTGGGGACAAGACTGTGTAAATGCATTCGTGTAAGAAGAAATCGAATAGTTCATGTTCAGAGGTTATGAATAAGTTGTTATTATCAAGAGCTTAAAGCATAAGGTTTGAAATTTTGGCCTGAGTCTCATCAAAGTAGGTCTTGCCTACCCTGCCAAAGATTTGAAATCAAAATATTCTCTTCATTAATGGTTTTTAAAAGGTTTTGTGATAACGCCTTTAAAAATCAGTAACACGTAAGATCCACACTTTCTCGGGTTTCTTGGGTGAAGGTGGGGTCAGGAGTCTCAGAAGTCAGCCAGCTCTCCTCCTTGCCCCAGGCAGTGCTGCTTTCTCTGCTCACTCAGCCTGACAAGCACTGTTATAATGCAGAAAATAGAGAGCTGTAGGCTTTTTTTAGTCAAAAAGTTATATCTGAATTCTAGAAAGCGGTTTGTCAGAACAGTGCAGATCAATTTCAGAAGACAGGGTCAGGAGCAGGGACACGAGGCAGGGCCTGTTGAGTAACCCACATGAGAGATGGGGTTATCACTACACAAATCTACAGCTTAGGACAGGGTCCTTAGTCAAACCTGGAAACCATTGTGTTACTTTGTTAGTTCAGGAATGGAATTCCAGCTGTTTGGATCCTAAAAACCAGTGTTCAACCCACTAGATCATTCTGTTTTTTTGGAACTCCTTTTCAATGACTTTTGTCCAATTATTTCACTAATTCTTTCCCCAAATAAGAAAAGTAAATGCGAAATGCTTTCTAAGGTAAATATTTTGTTAGCTTTACCATTGGGCCTGGGATTTTTTTAAAAGAGAATAGCTTGTCCAACCCTATCACGTTTTAATTTGCACCTTGATTTGGTTCACGTGGACAAGAAAGGTAAGATATTTCAGAAAACTGAAAAGATTTGTTATAATGCACTGACTCTTGAAAAAGAAGGGAGAAAATATTTGTTTCGTAACAATTTTTCAACAGGTTTGATGTGCTAAGTAAAGAAAAATGTTGTCTGTGCTTAAGTCAGAACTCTCACCTCTGGCCACTCTTGGGTGGCACAAAGACAGCCAAGATTAACAGTTTAGAAGGATGTCTGCTTGGTAGTCTAAGAGGGAAAAAGAGAAAAAAATAGAGGGGATGAGCAGGGAATGAGGACATTTGAATTGATCCAGGTGCAGGAATTACACATTCAGTAATGGATCAATTAAATAATCTGTATAGAGACTCCTTTCCTTGCCATGAATTGGTTTAATTGAACACGAATTGAAGTAGATTCTTAGCTGGAATGTGTCCCTGGGAGCTTTGTGCAGACATAAGGAAATTTTTAAAGACTTTGAACATTGTTTACAGAATGAGTTGTCAACATTTGTTTCTTTTTTTTTTTACTCTGAAGAATCTAGAGCAAGACTAAGTTGAAATGTGAAAAGAAATCAAAGCTAATCACTTCTTTTAATTTTTCTTCCATGAAACAGACTTTTGTTGCCTTTCTGAGGCCAGTTGAGTGATGTTTAGAAAGCACCCACAGCTGAGCATTTCCTTACAGCTAAGGGAAGGAAGAAATGTTCTCAGGAAATTCTGATTTCAATGCTGTAAAAACACACTGTAAAATTTCAATATAATTAAAAATAACCTTACTCTCATCGCTGAAGTCATCTTGGAATAATGTTTCTCCTGTTCTTTGAATTTAAATTTTATTTTTTATTTTTTAATTTTTTTAATTTTTTTTATTATTATACTTTAGGTTTTAGGGTACATGTGCACAATGTGCAGGTTTGTTACATATATATCCATGTGCCATGTTGTTTTGCTGCTGAATTTAAATTTTAAATGGCTTGTTATTTTTCTATGGATTTCAGTTGGTGGTATTCTCATAATTTGATAAATATAGTATTATTGGAAATATTTGTTGTACACGATATTAAAATTTTTAAAAAGCTGGGAATGAAGAACATATCCCAAGTCAGAGTTATATTTGTTCTGAAATATTTTTTAAAAAAACATTTAAATCAAGCTAAAAAAATTGAACTGGCTTATGAGCTCTTAGAATAACTAAACTCTTTGTGACACTGTTGGCATTTGTTTGCCCAAACTTTTTTGTTCATGTTTTTCCAAACACAGCTTTCCATTGCCTACTAAACAATAAACTTCAACATTTGTTCAATATTTAGGCTAAATTTCCTTTCATGATACTCATTTGAAGACAATATCAAAGTGAGTGTTTTGCTCTGTTTTTCTTTAACTCCCCCCTACATCTCCATGGCTAGTCCTTGTCAACCTCTGTCATCTTTTCTTCCCTCTCCTTCTTCCCTCTTCTCCTGTTTCTCCTCCTCATTTGTTTTCTCCCTTGCATCTTCTTCCTCATCATACTTATTCTTTCACTGATCCATGGTTATCTGGGAAGGATAGCCAGGAGAGATCCCTGTCTCACTATTATGAAAGCATCATGCCCAATCTTAAAACAGCTCTTAAGACCACAGAGTAAGATTCTTTCTCTCACAGTATTTCAGTCTTTATAAAACTATCCTCCCATTCACTCGAGAGCTGGTGTCATGATATTTAATCTCTCCATAGCTTGTTTGACTTGTGATATCATTGGATGGTAATAAAAATAATTTGCCAATCCAAATGTGATTCCACATTTTTAATATCTCAGTCTTTTCCCATCTGTCCTTCTCTCTCCCACAAGGTATTGCAAGCACGTAATTTCTCTACTGGCTTTTTGTCCTTCTCCTATGGCTGTGAGTTTGTTAGTGCAGTGAGTCAGCCACTTCCAGATACAATCACTTGTGAACAGGATAGAATGTGTGGCCTAAGATACTGCAGGAATTTGGGGGGAGGGGGTTGGCAGTAAAGTACCCATAACCACCCCCATTCTCAGAGGTGAGAAAATAATTGACCTTCTACAAACTAGAGCTCCTCCAAACACCAGCATCCTTTCCTTCCATTCCTCTTCCTCTAATGGTAAAAGGAATAAAGTCCATTTCATCTCTCCAATACTTGGGATTTAGAAATCTTGCTCTGCTGAGGCTTTAACTTCTTAATCCTCTGTCTGACTTCTAAGTGACCTGCTGAAAAACAGGCATTGCCCTACTTCACTTCCATTCTGAGAGTGGAGTTGTGTGTTCTTCCATATCCCCCACTGTTAATTCACCTCTTGGGAGGACCACAAACCATCTTGGTATTTTAAAATAATATGGCACGGCAGGATGGTGTGAATGGTGAACACACAAGTCTCCTTCAGCATGATGAAATAGACTTTCAAACCATGTTTTCTCATTTATCTTTAGTAGACACATACTGATGTGCACACTTTGCGAGCACAGGGACTGTCTTCACCAAGGCATCCTCACGTCTGGGTTAGCACCTGGGATACAGGCACTGGAAAAAAGATGAATGAGACACATACCCAAACTTCAAAACAAATGTGTGTACTTTCTATATGTGGCATCCTCCTGGTTTGGACCTCCTATTCCCTCTGGTGACATAAAGTGACATAGCTTGGGGGTAATATTCTGAGCCTTACATGAGAAAATTAACTGTTAGTCTCTCCCAGTGAAAACCATTCCATTTCAGGTAAACTGAGTCTCAAATCCTCAGCCTTGCTGTGTTTCTCTTTTTTCCTATTTTCTTCCTTTCCCAAGGTAGCTCCTGGGTTCAGGAAAAACAAGTCATTCTGGTGGCATCATAAGTGGGAGGAAGCACATCTGGTGTGAATATGGCTTCATGCTGAGCCCCAGTGGAGAGGCAGCTGGCTCATCCTTCAGCATCTTCAGGCCCTGTTAATGTCTTTGTTGCATTCTTGACCACAGTATCCAGATAGAATGACCTGCAATCCAGCCTTGCAGAAAGTGTGACAGATTCCATAGAACCCAGCTATTACCCTGATGGTTACACACCTCTCCTGGCCTTTGGTGATTCTGTTAACCCAGCCAAATCCTCCATCAGACCAATGTGGGCAATCCATGTAGGAACTGCTCATTTACAGTCCCCATTTGCTGTGAGTCAATGATCTTCCACTCTCTCTCATGTTCTCCCACTGAGGATGTGAACTCCTTGTCTCTTCTATGCTATCAGCAGACAGTAGGAAATCAAGCATCACTGGCCCAGGCCCTCTCATGGCTTAAACACTCTGCCACGACTTCTAGCCTGTGCTGGCCAATCCACGTTGGTGCAGATCAGGATGCTATTAGGGTGACTCTATATAATCACTCTTAATTAGAACACTTAGAGTGAAAGGGAACACTGATAAAACTAACACAGCAGGGTAAATTGGGATTATAGATACTTTCTTCCCAAAACTTCAAAGAGAATCAGTTTTCTTGATCTCTCAGCCCAGCCCCACCCTACCCAGCAGGACTCCCCTTAAAGCAAGGGATGCTGATGATCCAATCAGTGTAGATACATTAAAACAAAAAATACAGAGATTGGCTATGTTACAGGATTGACTACAGATGGCCCCTGACTTACCATGGTTCAACTTGGGACTCTTACACTTTCACAATAGTGTGAAAGTGATAACAGGTTCAGTAGAAACCGCCCGTTGAGTACCTATACGACGACCATTCTGCTTTTTCACTTTCAGTACAGTATTGAATAAATGACATGAGATACTCAATGCTTTATTATAAAATAAGCTTTGAGTTAGGTGGTTTTCCCAACTGTAGGCTAATGTAGGTGTTCTGAGTGTGTTTAAGGTAGGGAAGGCTAAGCTATGATGTTTTGCAGGTTAGGTATATTAAATGCATTTTCATTACTCTTATTTTCAACTTACAATGTTTTTATTAGAACATAAACCCACTGTAAGTTGAAGAACATCTGTCCATTGCATGCATGTATAATACCGCCCTGTGCTTCATATAATCAGGGCAGGAAGATGTTATTGTGGGAATGTCAAGAGGCAGTGAAATCCAAACTGGGTCTTGGTCTTGGAAGGCTAAATTATAGTCCGTAAGTGAAGTAGATGGGAAGTAGAATTGCAGCTGGAGGGATAAGCCTTCCACTCAAGGTACTGAGCTCTATCTCATTCTTTTAGAAAACTGAGAAACCTGTTTCTTTCAGTCTTCTTACCACCTTCCTTTCTTTTTTTTTCCCATTCTCAAACTGAATTAATATAGGTGTCATGTGATATAACAGGAAATGAGAATTATAGCCAAATGGAATTTCGATATCCTATATTGCGCTCTTCTCCAGTCCTGAGCTGCTTTTTTATTTTAATCAGAGCTATATTGAAATGATTCACATACCACAATATTCACCTGAAGTGTACTCTTCAGTGCTTTTTAATATATTCCTGGGGTTATGCATTCATCACCACAAAAAAGAAACCCAATATCCATTAGTACCCACTCACTATTTTCCCTCAGCCCCTTCCCCACGGCCCAAAGCAAATACTAATTTATTTTCATCTCTAGGGATTGGCCTATTCTGGACATTTAATGTAAGTGCAATCGTACAAAATGTGTTTTGTGACTAGCTCTTTTCATTTAGTAGGTTTTCAAGGTTTGTCAAGTTGTGGAATAAATCGGCAGTTCACTTCTTTTGTATTTCCGGATCCTATTTAATACGATGGATATAGACCATGTTTTTTCATCGGTTGATTGACATTTGTATTGTTTCCACTTTTTGCAATTATGAATAACTCTGCCATAACCATTTGCATACACATTTTTACATGTACACATTTATTTTTCTTAAATACAGACCTAGGTGTGGATTTGCTGGTTTATATGGCAATGTTATGTGGAACTTCTGGAGTGTTTTACAAAATAGACACACCATTCTATATTCTCACCAGCCATGGGGAAGTGAAACACCCATACACCTCCTCACCAACACTTGTTAACTGTCTTTTTGATTGTACCTACTTTAGTGGACATGAACTGGTATCTCAGAACGGTTTTGATTTGCATTTCCCTGATGGCTAAGGATGCTGAGCATTTTCATACGGGCTTCTTGGCCATTTGTGTATCTTCTTTGGGGCAGCCTCTATTCGATTATTGTGCCCATACTTGGTAAGTTGTCTTTTTATTGTTGAGTTTCAAAAGATCTTTATGTATTCCGGATGCAAATTACTTATATTGTATATAATTTGCAAACTTTTCCCTATTCTGTAGATCATCTCTTTCTTTTCTAATGTTTTCTGAAATACAAAGTTTAAAATTTTGATGGATTCCAGTTAATTCTTTTCTTGTGCTTTTGATGTCATATCTAAGAAGACTTTGCTTAATGCCAGGTTACAAAGATTTACTCCTACATTTTCTTCAAGAGTTTGAGCTTCACTTCTTACATTTGGGTCTATGATTTATTAATCTTTTTGTGCATAGTGTAAGGAAGGGGTACCCTCTTGTGGATACTCAGTTGTCTCAGCACCATTTGTTGAAAAACTATTTTTTTTCTTTATTGTTTTGGCATCTTGTCAAAAATCAAATTGACTGGTAATGTCAGTGGTTTTATCTCTGGAACGTGAATTTTATTTCATTTATCAATGTGTCTAATTCAAGCATAATGGAATCATGATCAATGCGGTTTCCTAGAAAGTGCTGAATCAGGTAGGTATGAATATTCATTTTTTTTCTTTTAAAGATTGTTTTGACTATTCTAAGTCCTTTGAATATCCATATGAATTTTAGGATCAGCCTGTTGATGTATGCAAATAAGCCAGCAGAGATTTTAATAGGAATCATGTTAAATTTGCTCATCAATTTGGGGAGTATTGCCATCTTATCTATATTAAGTCTTCTGATCCATGTACATGAAATATTTTTCCATTTATTCAGGTCTTCAATTTCTTTCAACATTTATAGTTTCTGGAATATATATTTTGTATTTATTTTGTTAAATTTATTCCTAATTATTTTGGAGTTTTTAGATGCTATGGTAAAGGGATCGTTTTCTTTTTAAATTTCATGTTCAGATTATTACTACTGTGGATAAATACAATTGCTTTTTGTGGCTGGGTGTGGTGGCTCACATCTGTAATCCCAGCACTTTGAGAGGCCATGGCGGGAGGATCCCTTGAGCTCAGGAGTTTGAGACCAGGCTGTGCAACACGGTGAGACCTCATCCCTATAAAAAATAAGATTAGTGACCAGGCGTGGTGGCTCATGCCTCTAATCCCAGCACTTTGGGAGGCCGAGACAGGCAGGTCACGAGGTCAGGAGATTGAGACCATCCTGGGTAACACGGTGAAACCCTGTCTCTACTAAAAATACAAAAAAATTAGCTGGGCATGGTGGCGGGCACCTGTAGTCCCAGCTACTCAGGAGGCTGAGCCAGGAGAATGGCGTGAACCCGGGAGGCAGAGCTTGCAGTGAGCCAAGATTGCGCCACTGCACTCCAGCCTGGGTGACAGAGCGAGACTCCGTCTCTAAAAAAAAAAAAATAAATAAATAATAAATAAGATTAGCTGGGCATGGTGGTGTGAGCCCATGGTCCCAGCTACACAAGAGGCTGAGGTGGGAGGATTGCTTGAGCCCAGGAGGTCCATGACACAGTGGGCTGAGATTGCACTGCTGCATTTCAGACTGGGCAACAGGGGATGATGTATCCCCCAACGCCCACAGCCCCCCCCCCAAAAAATTGATTTTTGCATATTCATCTTCTCTGTAACCTTGCTGGACTTGTTCTTAAATTCTAATAGTTTTTAATGGATATCTAAGATGTTCTGTGTACTAGATCATGTGATCTGTAAATAGTTATATTTTTATCTTCTTTACCTATCTTTATGCCTTTAATTTTCCTGCATAACTGCCCTAGCTAAAACCTCCGGTATACTGTGGAATAGAATTTGTCTTACTGCTGATTTTAGGCAGACAATATTCAATATTTCATTAAATATAATGTTAACTGTAGGTTTTTTGCAGGTGACTTTTATCAGGTTGAAGAAATTCCCTTCTATTTTTCGTTCATTAAGTGTTTTTATCATGAAAGAATGTTGAATTTTGTCATTTTCTGTATCTGTTGAGACAATCAGGTGACTTTTCTATTGATACGGTGTAGTGTTAGATTTTCAGATGCTAAGCGTATCTTGCATTCCTAAGATAAATAGCACTTGGACACAGTATATAATGCTTTATATGTTGGATCTGAATTTCTTGATTTGTTTAGAGCATTTTTATGTTCATATTTTTAAGAAATACTAGTCTGTAGTTTTTTATCTGTAACTATGTCTGGCTTTGATATTGGGGAATTGACCTTATAAAATGAGTTGTAATGTGGTCCCTCTTCGATTTTTGGAAAGAGTTTATGAAAGACTGACAATAATTCTACTCTCAATGTTTGGTAGAATTCACCAGTGAAGCCATTTGAGCCTGGAATTTTCTTTAGGATAACTTTAAAATTACTACCTTTACTTGAGGTCTATTCTAATGTTGTTTGACTAAGTTTTGGGTAATTTGTGTGTTTTTTTTTATTTTGATGATGTTATTTAAAATTTTTATTATAGAGGATTTTAAATCCACAAAAGTGGAGATAATAGTATTAGAATCCCCACGTAGCCATCACTCAGTTTCAACAATTAACAACACATGGCTAATCTTTATCATCAATACTCCCACCCGATGTCCTCCTTTCCTACTGATTTGAATCAAATCACAAACATAATGTTATTTCATCTGCAAGTATTTCAGTATGATTTTCTAAGAGATAAAAATTTATGTATTTAAATTGAAAATGCAAATTGTATATATTTATTTTGTACAATATATTTTGAAATATGTATACATTGTGGAATGACTAAATCAAACTAACATATGCATTACATCATGCACATCACTTTTGTGAGGATTTTTTAAGAAATATAACCACAATTATCACACTTAAAAAGAGAACATCGGAAAAATTAACAATAATTCTTTAATATCATCCAACATCCAATAAGCATGCAAATGGTTGCTAAATTCTATCATGAACATCATTCATTTCTTTGAATCATGATCAAAATAAGATCCATATATTATGACTGATATATTTTCTTAAGCCTCTTTTAGTCTGTGGGTTCTGCTTTTAATTTTATTTTCTCTGAAAATACATCTGTCAAAAGAACTGGTTTGTCTTTTTTTTATTTTATTTTTTATTTTTTATTTTTTGGATATCACTCCATCACCCAGGCTGGAGTGCAGTGGCACAATCATCGTTCATTGCAGCCTTGAACTTCTGGGCTCAAGCAATCCTCCCTCCTCAGGGTACATGTGCACAGCGTGCAGGTTTGTTACATATGTACACATGTGCCATTAATGTCTATGTGGAAAGCGTTATGCTATGCACTTTATAGGATTGTTGGGTTGTTTTTTTTTAATCTTACTCAGAGGTTTCCAACACACTTTATTTGCAGACCACTGGTTTGTAGCTTTTGAGGACCAACATCTGTATCAATTCCTATAAAATGTCCAATCAATTTCAGTTCCGTAGCAGGCTCTTCCATACTGCACACCATGCTTATGGCTGGAGGTCCATGCATGAAGGCTGGAGGTGCATGCATGAAGGCTGCCCTGCCCGCTGGTTCCTGGAGGAGGGCGCGTCTGAGTTCAAGCCTCTTCCAGGAGCTTGATCTTCCCAGGGTCATTTCCTTTGGCAAGAAGTCAGTTTACATGTGTGGCTTTGGTGCCTGTGAGCACCAGAGCAGGAAGCACCAGAAAAGTGCTTTTTCTCTCATGAAGATGGGCACTTGAGGATCCAGTGCCCTTGTGCTTAATGACAGGAATCCCTCCTCATTGCTTAGTAGGTTAAAATATAAGGAAGCCTCCACTTTACGAAACACAGAGAACACCTTTTTAGATTGCCTATTTATTCTAGAACTACAAAATTTAATTCAAGAAAATATAGGTCCCATGAAAGACTTAAAAGTTTTATAAAACTAAAATCTAGTTTTTCCCGATAAATTGCACTTTAGGCAAAACCCTCCCAACGCTTCTAAAATAATACTAAAATGGGCATCTGATTATACAAGAGCAATTTAAAAAATTAAATATTTATTGAATAACAAGTTTAAGTTCGAGCTGCAATGTTGGCAATGCAGGTTTTTAACACAGATCACAAAAAGCGTGCACAAAAAAGTACTGGCGCAAAGGACAAAATAATGCTAAGAATTAGGCTAAATAGCTGCTGATTTTAACAAAAGGCCTGAAATCACTATACAAAATATAAAATGTATTAAACACTACCATCCACAGAACAGTCTTTATTATTGATTATATTTAAAATTATTTGCGTAATTATATATTGAATTGTAAATGAGTATTATACATGAACCTCCATTCGGAAGGCAATTCCTTGTAGCACTATAGAACATCTAATTACATTGCAAAAAGTATCCTTTTTTGCTATCGATAAAACAGTTAATGGTATTACTGTAAATATCAGGAAGGCTACAAAAAAAGAAATAAGATTTCTTTTTTGTCTTCAGAGTGTTTTCCATGCAGTGAAGCACTTGCTGTGTTAAACTGAATGCACTACTGGAGAATGTTCTGGGTCCGAGATGCTCTTGAGAGACAAGACTAGGCTTTTCAAATCAAACACTCAAAGGAATCATGCAACCCTCTTAGGACTGGGATACCGTCAGTGCCACTTACCAATTCTGTCTTTCCAGAAAACTATTCAAGACGCTTAAAAAAAACATCGGACTTCTGTGATAAATATACATAAAATGAAGACACCAACTGCTATTTGACACGACTACTGGTAATGTCTGTGCTATGTGAGACCACCTTTAAAAAGAACATATGCGGCAAGAGCTAAGTGTCTAAAGATTCAAAATGAATCAACAGTATTGGATAACAATCTAATTCTCAACTCAGAAGCTGCCTCAAGATTAGGTGCATCTTCAGTTAATGTAACAGGAAAAGAAGGCAATGGATTTTATTTTATTAATTGTATCCACTTACAAACCGACCTAAGGTCACCCCGATGTGTAGACACAATGAGATTTTTGTTGTTTATAGTCTTTAATTGAAGTGGTAAGGGAAATAGATCTATTTAAAAACAAAACCAAACAGCTATTTCTGTCTAGATTAGGAGGTGGCCCCGGGTGTGGGATTCACGTTTTGAGTAGCCACTTGTGGTGCGACCTCGATGATCCGGGGTTTGTCTATGATTCTCGCTGTGCGATTGCCCTTCTCTACAATCCCAATAATCCATGCTTGGTGGCCTTCACCATATTTGGGGGACTTTATCTCTGCACAGAACCGAGCTGCTTGCTCACGTGGTAAACAGATCAGAAGGCCGCCTGAAGTCTCCGGGCAGGTCCCGTGCATGAGGCCGAACATGTTTCCGCAGGCCTTGCTCACCGCAGCCATCTTGGCCAGCACCAGGAGGTTATGAATTACAAACGACACCTCGTTCCTCTGCTGCTTGGCCAGGTTCTGCGCATGGCCCAAAATCCCGAAGCCCGTGATGTCAGTGGCGGCGTGGGCATTGAACGTGTGCATGAGTCCTGCAGCTGTCCTGTTGAGCCTTGCCATGTTCATCATCGCCTCCTGGTAGGCCAGCTCTACATCTTCTTGGGTGACCACTAGTTTAATCTTATTCCATTTCTCAGGAATATCCAGCCACTGGTGCACAGCCACTGCCACCTGTGTCCCCAGGGGTTTGTCAACACCAGCACGTCCCCTGGCACTGCATTGTCTGGCATGATAAATTCACTGGGCTGGCAGACAGTGGTAGCGACTCCTCCCAGGACAATCCAGGGGTTTAGTACTGTTTGGCCGCCCGTTACAGACGTTCCTGCTCTCTCAGCTGCGTCTTTGAAACCTTGGATAATCAGAGGCATCACTTATCCCTTTCCCTGTCGGTCATTTTATTACTGACTCCAAGGAGCATCAGCATTTGTCACATTCCGTGACCCCCATTGCATAGAGGTCACTGAGGACATTGGCACATGCTATCCTGCCCATCGTGTAAGGGTCGTCTACGATCGGGTAAATGTAATCTGTGGTTTGAACCAAGGAAAGCCCACTGTGCCTCAAAGGAATGACGCAAGTATCCATCCCAATGCCCAGCCTTGGCGTAACGGCTCCCAGAAACTGCTCATCTTCTTGGAAGTGGTTCTCATGTAAAGATTCCAGCAATTTTTGCAGGACATCTTGGGGCACTCTGCAGCCTGTGCCCTTCAGTTCAGTGAATCTGGTTAGCCGGAAGCTTTTGTCCAATTCGTAACTTTCCGGGTTAAAGGACTCCCGCTTAGACATGGTTCTTGGGCCCCGCTCTCCTCACAGCTCAGCCCCTCCCCTCCCTCTGCGGGTTGGCTGAGTTCTTTACGGATCCACCTGCTCGCTTTGCGCCCTCCGCGTCCTCCGGATTGTTGGGTTTAACCCTCTCAATGACTCTGTGAGGTAGGTTCTATCATTAGGCCTCTTTTACAGATGAGTGAGTTTATGCTCAGAAAACTTACGAAGTATTCTTGAAAATAAAACTCAACTGAATATGATTGTGAATATGCTTCCACCTCTAAGTATAAATGTATAGAAAATACAGAAAACAGGCATGTCAAACTGCATTATGATGGGATCAGCAAAACCTAGATTCTGTGAAACTCTAAAGAACAGACAAATCACAGCCTGGGCAACATACCGAGACTCTTTCTCTACAAAACAACAACAACAAAATTAAAAATTAGCTGGGTGTAATCGTACGTGCCTGTGGTCTAAGGTAATTTGTGTTTTTATAGTCATCCAGTTTGTTGACACCCAGATGCTTATAAAATTCTCTTACAATCTTTTTCTTAAATATCTGTAAGGTCCATAGTAATATTCTCTACCTTGTTTCCCCTCATTTTAGTAATTTGAGACTTTATTTCTTGATCAGTCTAGCAAAAGATTCTTAATTTTGTAGAAGGTTTAAAATTTTTTTTTGAATTTGCTTACGTTCCTTATTTTTTCTATTCTATTCTTGATTATTCTCACTAGAATATTTGTTATCCTGCTTACCTTAAGTTTAGCTTGTACTTTTCCAGCATAGTAAGGTGGAAGGTGAGGCTATTTATGTAAAATTTTTTCTTTTTAAGTATAGTTATTTACTACTCTAAATTTCCCTCTTTGCAATTCTTTAGTTGCATTTCATACATTTTGATGTATTTATCTCCATTTTCATTCATATTATTTTAAATTTCCCTAGTGATTCTTTAACTCTTTTGGGTTTTTAGAAACTTTTTAACTTCCACGTACTCTATTTCTCAAATTCTAATTTTCTTGCATTGAGCTCAGATAATTTATTTGTATAACTTCACTCATTTTAAATAAACTGAAAGTAGTTCTGTGGCATGGCATATGCTCTATTCTGGAGAATGCTTCATACGCCCTTGAAAAGAATATTCTGCTGTTGTTGGGTCAAACGTTCTGTAGATGTCTGTTAATGCCAGTTGGTTTATAGTATTATTTTGGTTGTCTAGTCTCATGGTCATTTTGGCTAGATTGTTCTCTTCCTCTATGAAAATGAGTAGAACAATCATTATTATTTAATTGCTATTTGGCTCGCAATTTTGTCAGGTTCTGTTTTATATATTTTGAGGCTCTGCTAGGGGCATGCTTCAGTTATCTAGGCCCAGTGAAACAAAGTACCACAAATTGTATGGCTTTAAACAGCAAAAATTAATTTTCTCACAATTCTGGAGGCTGGAGGCTGAATCACTAATAAATTTCCACCTGATTGCTTCATTATTTTGACCTTGCTCTGGGCTCCATATTCTTATGATTCTGTCCACATTCTTTTGCAGGAGATATTTTTGAGGCCAGGCTTTGAGGTTTGTTCTATCCCCCCAGTGAGATCTTCTTCTCTTTCCCTTATTATCTTAGACTAGCCATTCCATGGATTAGCCTGCAGCTCTCATGAAACCACCAGGCTCCTTTGAAATTGCTTATCCCCGCGATTTCCATTTATTTTGAGAGCACCTTGGATTTGAATGTCCTGCCCTCTGTCTCTCCTCTTGGGAGAAATCTCTGAGCCACTGCTCCAGACGTGGGGCAGAGACACTCTCAGCTTCTGCTGGACTGACATTCTTGTTCATGAGTAAACCATGGGTCTGAGGTGAGAGCTTGATTGTCTTGGTTTGCTCCTGGTGCATAGAACATTCACCTTATATGCCATCTGGTGCACAAGTGACAGGAACTGCAGCATTTTGACCTTCTATTCTGGAGTTGAGCCTCCTATATCTCCTACATAGGTGGAACTTGAAAGCCAACATGGCCTGTTGGCCAAACTCAACTGCAATTTACCCTCTGCCTATGAAGCTTGTGAGGATGAGAAAGGATGGTGGCCTGACCCTCCTGATTAGAAGCATACCCTGGCTGGAATCTGCAAGTAGAGATAATCTAGTTTTCCTGGCCATACTCACCCAGATTGGAAGAAGGGGAAGAAAGCAGGCTGTGGCCCAAGCTGCACAAACATTAATTCTCACTGAGATGTTCTTGGTTAGATGTTCCTCGTCGGTTTACAAGCTTAAGGCACTTCCAGAAACTTTAATACTTTTAATACACTGTCCACCCATTGTGCTTGTTTCGGCTGTGGAGTGAGTATTCAGTGCTACACTTGCCTCAATTCTGAAAGTGGTCTTTGGATCCAATTGAAAAGTTGTTAAAAAAAAAATTAAATATTCCTAACCATTATCTTATTCAATGCATAAAATGTTTTTTGTAAGTAGCAAAAGGAGAATATTTTCCCACTAATAAATAAAATTATCTAATTTGCTGCAGTTTTGGTTAGTTTCAGACAAGGACCTTTGAGAATACAAAGTATATTCTCATTGATTTTGCTGCTGAGGTGTGGGTGATGATTTTTCTCTTTTTTTCCTCATATTTCCTCATATTTACTGTTACCTCGTAATGTCTTTTAAAGAATAATAGTTAACATTAAGAAAATATATATCTATGTTTCACACTATACAGAATTTTCATCTATTTCTCATAATATGCATGCTTAGCAATAGTTACACATAACTTCAGGTTGCAGCCTCAGAAGTCACTGCAACCTTCTGCAAGGGTGCTCAGGTGGTGAGAAGCCAGCCAAGAGGGACTGAGAGAAGCAGCCAGTGAAGAGGTTTCTATGCTACTGGATCCCAGACAGAGAGCACATGAAGACCAGGAAGGGAAGCTGACTCTCCCACGTGTCCCTCTACTGCCATTTATTGTCTAAGCTAACATCATGCCATTTGAAATAAATATTTATGATGATTGGCTCCATTATGATAAAGTAGCAACGTAGGTTGGATTTGAAACTCAGAGACAATAAATTATTAACAGGCCCATCTAGTATATAATTCAATTTTCTTAATTACATGGGCAACTCCAGATGATCATTTCTTGTAGAAAACTACAGTTAATCTTTTCAAATAAACAAGACTTTCAATGCATGTATGTTTGCTTTTCCCTGTCACTCCCCTGGGTTTAGTAAACATCCCTCTCCCTTCCAGACCTCAGGAAGCTCCAATTCCTTCTTCCTCCCCAAGCCCCTCTCTGGTTTCCAAAGCACTCCCCAAATTCAAAGTAGTCTTAGTAAGATCCAATTCAAATGAGATATGTAAGCAAGATGGGCAAACAGGTAAAACCACTTGGTTGAGAATTGGAAAGATGAATTCCCACCTTTCCTCCACATGTGTTTAACAGGGCACATTTCACATCTAGGTCCATAAAAACCCAAATCATGGTATCAAAAGGTACAAAAGGTATAGGAATAACTCTTTCACAGTAAGAAATAAATACATCGTAGTCATTTATTTTCTCTCTGCAAGACACACCTGGTATGGGGCTTAAGTCTCTGAGATGTTCCAGGAATCAGGGATTAACATTGATTTTCTTTCTTTTTTTTTTTTTTTTTTAAAGTACTCATCAAAATCTCTTGTAAATCAGAGGAATTGTCATGCTCAGGATAAACAGTTGGTGGGTGGGAAACTGGCTTCAAATACAGGTGTGTTCTCCCTTTGAAGCCAGTGCCCAGGGCCAGGCTTGGTCAGGATGGGTCCTGCAGGTACCCACTGGCCCAGTCTTCACAGGTAGCTTCTTCAGCTTACCTCGTAGTTTATCAGACGAGTCTTCTCCCCAGGATCTAGCAACTAGACTGTAAGGACTGATGCAGGCAGGGGGTCCAGATGCCTGTTTCTTCCACCAAGGGCCAGCATCCATCCAACGGACCCTCCAACGGAGGGTCTGTCTGCCATACTGATGATTAAATGTTTAATATCGCCTCTACTCTTCTATCCCTACAGCCATGTTTGTGAGAAGACAGTGCTGTTTTCAGTTCTACCCAAAGTGGTGTCACTAATAAAGTGCCAACACTATAAACATTTACTTAGAACCTACAATTTTCCAAAGACTATTCCCATCTGTTGGTGATTTTTGTTAAGAATACTCTTAACCACTTTGGGAGGCCGAGGCGGGCGGATCACGAGGTCAGGAGATCGAGACCATCCTGGCTAACACAGTGAAACCCCATCTCTACTAAAAATACAAAAAATTAGCCAGGCGAGGTGGCGGGCGCCTGTATCCCAGCTACTCGGGAGGCTGAGGCAGGAGAATGGCATGAACCCCGGGGGGCAGAGCCTGCAGTGAGCCGCGATTCGCCACTGCACTCCAGCCCTGGGCGACAGCGAGACTGTCTCAAAAAAAAAAAAAAAATACTCTTAACAGCAAACCAAAAATATTTTTTCTAACAAGTCAATATCTTGTCTTTAATATCTAGCTATTTGATAGTGACAGATACAGTATTTTACCAAAGTATTCCTACTCTAGACTAATAATTTTATTATTGCTGTCTTTATTACAAATTGTCTTCAGCTTTTTAGATCTCAGTTAGCATCTTTTCTGTTACACACTTTGTATTTTAAGCATATTTTCTGAACCAATTGTTTCAGGCTTTAGAACCTGTAATAAAGTTTGTGTCATGCTCTTTCCAAATGACAGGACCACACTCTGTTACCCTCTCGGTATTTGGCATTAATGTCCTTATTTTAAGTGTGCAGTACATACTTTCAAAGTTTTTCTTTCTTTTTTTTTTTTTGTCAATGATAGTATTGAAGAACTTGAAGAGGAGAATGGACTGTGTTAAGGATAAGATAAGCAATTTATTGTTTGTCTTCTAATATATTAACTGCATTTTTTTTTGGATGAGTTCATTTTGTCACCCAGGCTGGATAGCAGTGGCACGATCTTGGCTCACTGCAACCTGTCTCCCAGGTTCAAGCAATTATCTTGCCTCAGCCTCCTGAGTAGCTGCGATTCCAGGACATGACACCACATCCAGCTAATTTCTGTATTTTAGTAGAGACAGGATTTCACCATGTTGCCAGGCTGGTCTCCAACTCCTGACCTCAGTGATCCACCTGCTTCAGCCTCCCAAACTGCTGAGATTAACAGGGGTGAGCCACTGTACCTGGCCTCAATTGCATTTTATGTTTTTCCTCCTGAAAGAGAAAATAAGATGATTTAAAAATTCACAATTAAATTTGTCAATATGATCTCACAAGCAGGAGGTCATATTCTATAAAGTGAGCCCCATGCTGTGTTCTGGTCCAGCTGCAGAGACAAATGGAAAGCGGCTTCCTCTATTCTTAGATGTGCTGTCAAGCAAGTGGCTCTTGTGCTTGTATCATTTCTCCATCATTTGCCTCCTAATGATACACATGACAGCTGTGTGTAAAATGTACTCAGAATTGATGACCAGTTTTCCAGCTTCTGAGTGTCACTTAGTTTGCTTGTTACATGGATTTGTGACCGTCTTCTTTGCTAATTGATGCAAGAATCCACTATGAAGTTCTTCTATTTTTTTTAACCTGGTGAAAAGGCCAACAAATATTTTAGAGAAGTATTTCAGAGTAAGATAAACAGAGTCATAGTTTTTGTTGCATCTTAATTCTGAAGTAACATTTTTCCTTTGGCTGTTGTCCAAATCCTCTTTGATATCTATCATCCTTTATTATGTGTCAGACCTTAAGAAAAGATTCCTGTATAGCAGGAAGTTTCACAGCCTAAACATGGGTGATATTGTGTTGATGACAGCGAGTGACACACTGGATAGCAAAACACAAGAGCCCTTCTCCTAACCTGCCATCCCAAGTCCATGAAGAAACAACATTCAGAAACTTCATGAGTCTGGAGAGAGATCGTTTGTGAGACTTCAATTTCTGTGTTGCATCACAGGAACCCATTTAGATTTAGTTTCTTTAAAATGTGGAAGAAAACCTTGTTCTTCTTACGGTTGAGATAATTTTCACTTCTAGTTATTGCTTAAGTGCATTTAGAATGGCCATCTATTTCAGACATTCTTCCTTTCTAAAGAGTATAGTTGTATCCATTTACTTACCGAAAGTTTCCGGTTGATTAGCTGCTTATTTAGAGAACATGCTAAAATAACAGGACCTGAAGGCTGCACTGAAGCCTTAGTCTCTTTATCAGCTTCTTTCTGCTATGCCCTCCTTTCCCAGTCAGCCCTAAATCAGTGCTGCATTGGGTCTACTCTGGGCAAAGGTGCTCTGTATTAGAAATCAGAAACAACACTTTTTCTTTGCCTCCAAGGAGTGTCTATGTTACTAGGGGAACAAAGTACTTGAAGAGTTTACACTCAAATGGGGGTGTAGCCAGATATGGTAGGGTATCCAAAGAAGATCTCTAGAGGCATACCAGAGCCAATTTTGAAATCAAGAGGTACGCGTTGGAGAAGAAAAGTAAGATGAAGCTGCAGGTCTAACGACAAGGATGTGGAGAAGAGGCTGCATCTAATGTCCACCGAAGTCAGGAGTTCCAGTTAGGCCATGAGAGGCAGTAAGCACTGTAAGGAGGGTGGCAGTGTTGGGGCGGATAACGAGATTTGGAGTTTTAATGAAGAATGGAGTAGAACTGTAATACGCTGAATCTGCTCACAGAGTAGGAGGATCAAGATTGAATTGCAGGCTGGGCTCAGTGGCTCACGCCTGTAATCCCAGCATTGGGAGGCCGAGGCAAGTGGATCCACTTAGGTCAAGAGATGAGACCATCCTGGCTAACACAGTGAAGCCCGTCTCTACTAAAAAATACAAAAAATTATCTGGCATGGTGGCGGGTGCCTATAGTCCCAGCTACTCAGGCTGAGGCAGGAGAATGGCGTGAACCCAGGAGGTGGAGCTTACAATGAGCCGAGATCGTGCCACTGGCACTCCAGCTGGGCAACAGAGCGGGACTCCATCTCAAGGAAAAAAAAAAAAAAGCATGAAGTGCAGATTCTTGTTTGGGAACCTGAGCGAAAGTGAGGCATTCACTCAAATGGGGACCCGGAATTTGGTTTGGGGGTGGTTAAGCCCGCGTACACTCGATGAGCTTGTGATGCCTGTGCATAACCAGGCAGGCATGATCTGTAGCTTGGACCGCAAGTGTCGTGGGCTAGAGATACACATGTGAGTTCTTTACATTACATTCCTCAGCACTGTGCCGTCGATTCACAGCAGTTCAAATTGTTCAAGCAATATAAGCCAGTCATGTGGCCAAATTATGCTCTTGGCTGTGCTCTCTGCAGGAATCTGAGACAAGAGGCCTGAAGGATGCATGGCTTCAATTCAGCCAAGACCCTCGCATCACCATTCTTGCTGCTGCACCAACACACGGGTGATAACTGTCCAGCGTCCTCTGGGAATCTCCTGACTTCACCAAGTTCTGTGCCAGGAGACCCCCAATCCCAGCAGACTGGGGTGGGGCAGTTGGTTCCCAGTGGGAGTCTAAATTCATGGACAGTTGATTGCCAGTGGGAGTGTAAATTCATGTTTTGGTTACATTAGGTACAGCTAGGAGTGTGTGTGGTGTGTCTGTGTCTGTTGTGTGTGTGTGTCTGGTTTGGGGTGGAGGGGGGAAATGGGCTTGCCTCCATATTTGCCTCAAAATTGGTGACAAATGTGTCCAAGGAATTTGGAATCATTGGCTCCCCTTCTTATCACCCCAGGAGAGCTTACACCATTCATGGTCCTAGCACAACATGTTTTGAAAATCTAAGTTCTCCTTTAAATTGTACTTCAGAGGATTGGGTGAGAAACAGTCTCTGCAACTCCAGAAACAAAGGAGCTTAAATTGAAAAATCACGCTATTTAACTAAAAATAAAAAGGCTGTTACCACTATTGTCAGTCTTTGCCCCTCTACTGAATTTGGTTTCACAGTCTGCCTTCCTATATCACCTTCTCATTTTGCCTTCAGTTTTTTCACCTGATACTGAGGACTGGGGGATTTTTGTTATTAATCCAATAAACTTTATTGGATTTGTGTTGTTGGATGATATGTTGAAAGATGAATAACCTGTGTGTGTGTGTGTGTGTGTGTGCGTGTGCGCACGTGCATTTATTTAAATGTAATTGAGAGTATCAGGATTTAGACTTCTGGAGAAAATATGCAGTTATAATGTTTAACTCAAGAATTTTCATTGTGCACTTCACATAAAAAACTATTATCTATTTCATTACCAGTTTTCTGATGTTTAATATTCTTGTTAAAATGATTGGAAAAACTGAATTATTTTCAGAATTGTTGAGTTAATGAACGAAAATTAAAGCTGTAGTTAGCAGGTAATGGTTTGCTCTAATATGAATGGGTAATGCCTGATAGGATTAATGCCTTATTTGCCAAGAATCACCATGTAAGAACATGAACTTCTGAACCCCAAGCCCTCGAGGCTACGCCTATGTATTGTACTGTCACCTCTAGTGGAATTTGTTTAGAGCCATTGCTGTCAAAACCTGTTGAAATAATTCACCTAAATACAGTTGTTAAGACAACTCATCCATAAGAAGCAATTTGTTCCCAACTGCAAATGAGATTACTTTAGATGGTCTCTGTGATGTGCAGAAACCCTGAAATGAAATATTACACAGATGAAGAGACGGGACCAAGGAGCTACTTCGACAAGGAGGAGCTCAGGCATTCAGTTTGGGTTGTCGGAATCAGTCTCAGGCAGTCAAACTGATATAAAGCAGAAACCTGCACTAAGCAAAGAGAAGGAAGAGACGTGGAAACTCCCAAGCACAATGAAAGCTAGCCTTTGTACAGAGCTTTGGAAGCATCACACTGCCCTAAATTACTAAACAAAGAGGAGATCATTCTGGCCCCTAATCTTCCTCTTCCACCCCTCTGGTGGGAAGGCAGGCTGCCTAAAGATATTTCATTATATATATCAAATTTTATATTATATATTTACATATTATATATAATATATATACATCAAATGATACATCTCTGGGCAGGTATCTTTTTAGTGTGGAAGAAAAAAGAACACATGAGGTATGAAAGGGAAAGCATAAATGAGTGAATTACATAAACAAAACTCACTGTGGTAAGATCCCATCCTTTAAGATGGCATTGTGGATCCTGCTCAAATGCTACTGATGGCTGTATCTGTATCATTCGATGCCTTGTTCTTATAATTTGTTTTAATTTTAAAAAGCTTTACCTGGAAGAATTGATATTTCATGTTCATCAGTGAACTCAATTCACTAAGGAATGCATCCTAACATTACCTTCTAATAGATTCCTTCTTTGATATAACCTCTAAAATGGTCTTCTTTTTAAGGCTTTCTTTGTCTTCACTCTATCACTCACCCTTTTACTTTCCAGAGTCACTGTATCTGGAATTTTTGTCATAAGTAAATTTGTTTAATATTTCTCTGCGGTAAGCTTTAGGAGAATGGGACTTGATGAGAGTGAGAAGCTTTTCTGACCACTTTTTCAGTGTGGAAACCCTGATCATAGCACATGCTCAATAATTATGTTCAATAAACACTTGTGATTGCCTTATTATTTTGAGACAGGGTCTTGATTTGTCACCCAGGCTGGAGTGGTGCAGTGGTTGGATCATGGTGCCATGATTGGTTGGATCACTGCTGCCTCAACCTCCTGGGCTCAAGCCATCTTCCCTCCTTAGCCTCCGGAGTAGCTGAGACTACAGGCACATGCCTCATCATACCTGGGCATTTTTATTTTATTTTTGATAGAGACAGGGTCTTGCTGTGTTGCCCAGGCTGGTCTGGAGCTCTTGAACTCAGGGGTAATCCTCCTGCCTTGGCCTCCCAAAGTGCGTGACTGACTGAATGAGCAGTGCAGAATTCACTTAATTCCATTTCTTCCCCGCCCTCCCCCGCACCCCCTCCCCCGGCCGCTGCATTGGTTAACAGAAAGCTTAGCTCTCAATTCAGTATCCAAATATAATACATTACTGTAGATCTTAGTTGTATGGGTTCTTATATTGGCCCTTTCCTCTCTGTGACTTAATTTTAAGTTTTATATTAGCACAATCTGGTTGGAAGAATATTAAGAATTCTTCCTCTCACATCCACCACCCTTACTCACAGGTAGAGTATGTTTATCCCTCTTGTAAATGAAAGCAAAATGAAAATACAATACTTGCTTTCAACTTGTGAAGAGGCCACTGTTTTTTTTTTCTTTCTGTTAAATGTTTGACATTTATTAAAACTCTCTGATGTGTTATACACTGGATACAGTGCAAGACAGTGGATACTGCATCAAAGAACTAATTTTTTTTTTTCTTAGGAGACTGAGTCTCACTCTGTCACCAGGCTGGAGTGCAGTGGTGCGATCTGGGCTGCAACCTCTGCCTCCCAGGTTCAAGTGATTCCCCTGCCTCAGCCTCCCAAGTAGCTGGTACTACAGGCCTGCACCACCACAACCAGATAATTTTTGTAAATTTTGTATTTTTAGTAGAGACGGGGTTTCACCATGTTGGCCAAGATGGTCTCCATTTCTTGACTTGGTGATCTGCCCTCCTCAGCCTTCCAAAGTTCTGGGATTACAGGTGTGAGCCACCACGCCTGGCTGCTAAATATCTTTAAAAAACCAAACGACATATATTCTGAGTTGCAGCAAATAGTGCACTGCTTTCTCCCATGATGTGTGCTCCTGGAGATCAGACACCGTCTCTTTGCTTTCATCTTAGTCTCCCTCACATATAGGTACTCAGCAACTTTTTAATTGTTGCCCAGTTCTGTTTTAACTCTACGTTTATCAACCATTTTGGGGTTGTAATTTGGAAAACAACAGACAAAGAAGTGCTGGTGTACAGGATAAATTGAACAGAAACGAGACAGGACGAGGGAGTCCTTGGTCTGGGGGAAAATTGGAACCCAGTCATCAAGGATAGGGCTCCCAGGCCACAGCAGGAGAGATGGCTGGGACAGGGCCAGTGAAAGGCAGAATCTGGAAAAACAGGCAAGAAAAAGAGCAAAATTGAGCATCTTCTATGTGTTGGGCATGGTGCCCAGGTTTTATACATATGTTATGGAGGTTGAGATTTCTAAGTAAAGAAACCGGGTGATGATGAAGTCATTTACCGTGATAGGGAATGTAGGAGGGGAAGCTTGCAGGGCTCAATTATGTAAAAATGCCCAAACGTAGCTGTTCCCAACTGCTTGCCACCATTGTTTCTCTTTCTCTTTCTCCACCCCACCCTATTCTTCCATTTCTTCCCCATACTCCCTCTCTCTCCCTCTCTTCCCATCCTGTTCCTCTCATGCTGATTATGTTCATGATTTATGTGGATTGCTCCAAGATGTATTCTGGCCACAGCAATGAATATTGATTGCCTCTATTATGGGAATGGCTAAATAATTAGATGAGTCCATTGGGATCCAACTTCCTGTGACTCATAGACACAGCCTAAAGACAAAAAATCACAAGTAACTCAGTTCATATTACACTGAAGGATGATGGTTTTAATAACTGAATTCTCAACGAAAATTGGGGAAAAATATGAACTTCTACACGGCTATTCTAAACATAGCCACAGCATCTCTTATGTTATAAAACAGAATCATTCTGGAAAAAATGAGAGGGGGAGGCTTAAAACCAATGAAGACAGATGCTCATTTGAGTCTTTTCATCTCCTCCTGGTAAAACATTTCTGAGTTTCCTTTCAATAGTTACAACCTGAGTGTGAATAAGCCTAGACATTTTAATTATTCTGAGAAAATAGAAGTAAAACTGTATTGTAGAAGAATGTATTTGCTTTTGAGTGATCCGTCTAGCAAAATACTTGCAAAGTCTGAATAGACTTCATTAGCTTGTTTTATTTTTTGCAAATCTCTTAAGCTATTCAATCTCCTTAGAAACAGGTTTATAGCATCCTTCTGTGGGCCTTTTACTCAAGAACCATAAATTAGGCTAAACGTACACAAGTAATAAATAATATTGACTACTATCCACTTGTACCTTAGGATCCAGAAGAGAAACAGGTATACTGGTAATTTATCTGGAAATTTTGAACTTAATAGATGAAATATGTGTGCATGTGTATGTTTACTCTGAATAAGAGAATTGGATACACATCAGAAAGATGGAGAAATTACCTTTTACACTGTCCCAGAATTTGGTTTCTGTCTCCTTCTGCAGATGACATCATTTAAAGCCTTAAACATGGTTGTCATTATGTCACTCAAAAATTCAAAAGTGAAATTAAGATGAAATGAGCAAAAAAGATGTATGACCTTTCCTATTGAGAAGAAAGTTGG